>NC_143136.1:22857500-23161666 GCF_059928025.1 Delphinapterus leucas | reverse complement strand
ATTAGTTAACTCTTTGGTAGCATTCCTCCAGTGACGATTCAACAATTCAACCTACATTCATTTTGCAACTTAGTCATCTTGAAGTTTGCTTCCAGGTACAAGGTTAGGAGAAGTCAGGGTCAGGAAAACTCACATCCTCTCTTGAGCACCTTAGACTAGCAACCATACATCACTTTCACTCATACTGTCATTGACAAGAATTATTCACATGTCCACAACCAAGTACAAGGAAGCCTGTAGAAGTAGGTGCTCACATGGATATTTGGTAAGTGCTATCTCTGCCACATTCATTGATAGCTATTTATCATTTTATGTAAAAGGGTTGAATATGTTTTGGACAAATGAATTTCAGAAAAAGTTAAAAAGAAATGAGTTTCTTCAATAGGGAAAAGTGTATCAATAGAAACCATTCAGAGGGGGAATATTGTAGATAACTAGGAATCTGAAACTACTGAAGAAAAAATATGCCACCTTGTAAGTCTAAGGCCAGTACTAACAGAGATCAAGTTTGATTTGCAGTAAAGCAAATATAAATTTCATTTTTAATGTATTTTATGTTAAATATTTACTGAGAATATAATATAGATGAACGGGTTCACAAATTCTCTAGTTAATTACTGTTTCTTAATCTTAATCACACTGGAATAAATTTAGCGTTTTAATATCAGTGAAAGGAAGAAAACAAGTTAAAAGCTATCTTATTAATTCACTAACCTTTTGTAAATTAGAAAACGATGCCATTTAAGTTTGCAATATAATAGAGATATAAAGCTCCTTTGGAAAGAAATATATAAATGGACAAATATTAAAGTTTAAAAAGATAAGCAGGGCTTCCCTGGTGGCGCAGTGATTGAAAGTCCGCCTGCCGATGCAGGGGACATGGGTTCATGCCCCGGTCTGGGAAGATCCCACATGCCGCGGAGCGGCTGGGCCCGTGAGCCATGGCCGCTGAGCCTGTGCGTCCGGAGCCTGTGCTCCGCAACGGGAGAGGCCACAGCAGTGAGAGGCCCGTGTACCGCAAAAAAAAAAAAAAAAAAAGATAAGCAGAGTTTAAGCCAAAGGGGTTTTTGCCATGTTTTCTCTTAAATAGGTTGCATGATTCTCTCAGATTTTGATTCATCATTTTGATGATTTGCCCCATTTATTAGGTTGGAAAAATATACTAATATCATATTAAAAAGATAGAAGTTTGGCTTCAAACTACCATTACCATTAAAAAAATAAAATATTTTTTCTTTTGGTGGTACATAAAGCACTATTATTTTAGCATATTAATTGAGTACAGTTTGATAGAAAATTTTAAATGTCCCCTTATCCTTTACTTAGAGCATGTTTTGTTTTAAATGCATATTCATATGTCAAGTTACAGTGCAGATTATTATACTGTGAATAAATACTTTCCAAATCAGGACGTGGGTGAGTATATTTTGATACACACATACTTGCGTGCGCACGCGCACACACACACACACACACACACTTTCTCATGCTTTGAGGCTTAAGCAAATTTAGGACTACTATGTATAGAGAAAAAGAAAAAAAGTCACTGAAAAACTAGAGACATGTAGTCAATTTCAAAAATTTTTTTAAATAATAATAAGCAAAGGGGAACAAAGACTAAAATAAATTCGAGTTCTTTTATTTTCACCTTTATTTCTATGTTATAAAAATGAACTTATTCTGAAAATATTAAGCAACCATAATGACTAAGTACTATCGATAAACATTATTGATTAACATTATGTGGTTACAGCTCACTGTGTCAAAACTACACATATGTAAAAATTAACTTACAAAATTATTAATCAGTAAAATTCATGTTATGTGTTATGGCTGAGAATGCACATTACTGAATTTTGTGGTTTCCTCATTTATATATTTCAAGAAGAGTGTCATCCCATGGGCTCACTCCGTGTCCAACAAAGGTACTCCTGTAATGTTCTCGCTTGCTTTGATTCATTGCTTCAGATGTATTCTAGTATCTGTTTTTCAATTCAAGGTTAAACTGTTCATACCTGAAAGCACAAATTGCTAAAAAGTAGGGTCTAAGTAGCCAAAGAGATGTTTATTTCTGCCTGCAAAACTTTTTGTAGTAAAACACTGATAAAGTAGCATAATGCCTTTAGTTAACTTATTGTTTCCCTTTAAATTCTTATTAATTACATCCAAATAATAATAATCTTAAATGAGTTGATTTGGTGTTTTAAATATGATTATCTTTCTTTTACATGGGTGATTTTAAAAGATTTCCACTCTGTAAGTAAAATTTTATTATGCTCAGGTCATAAAAATATTATCAGAAGAATATATTTCCCATTTTATAGGCAAAGTCTACTAAAAAATTAAATTCTTTGTAATTAGATGACATCTATTTCCAAAATGTGGTGTAGGTTGATGGTACAAAGAACCCTAGATTTTCAGTCAAAATCCTGAGTTCAGGGCAGGTTTTGACACTTGTTAGCCTAGAGGATAATCATTTAACCTCCTGCATTTATAAAATGGGAGGAAAATGCATTTTAATACACATAATATATTCTTCCATTACCAATGATTATTATGTTTGTTGCTTTAACATGATGCAGTGTGTTATTATATGAAAGTTACTAGTGTGAAATAAATCATCAGTGAAGCATTATCAATATGATCAGTGACTATCTGGCGTACTTGTCTCTCCAGCACACCCACTTCCTTCTTTTGGAAATATAACTAGCTCTTTCCATAGGGAACACATTTTGTGGCTTGAAGACATTCTCTTATTCTCTTGTTCTTACTTTCTTGTCAATAGCAAGGGAATCAGTCTGGACCCAGTGTTTTTCTAACATAGAGAAATGCTTAACCATTTTAATCGTGAATACCCATATACCCACAACATTCATTCCACAATTAACATTTTACTGTATTTAATTTATCCATCTATGTATCCTCCCTATCCTTATATTAGTGCATCTTGTTTTCTGATGCAGTTAAAATTACGTTGCAGATATTATTACAGTTACTCCAAATACTTCAACCTGCATATATATATATATATATTTTTTTTTTTTTTTTAACTAGAGTTCAGTTTTGCACAAATCTTAAGTGTACTGTTTGCTGACTTCCAATATATACATAAAGCAATGCAACTCAAACCTCTATCAGATATGGAATGTTATTATCCCAGAAAATTGTTATCTCATGCTCCTTCTCACTTAATCTCCACCGACATCCCTCAGGAGCAACCACTGCCCAGGAATTTTTAAACCACAGACTAGTTTTTGTTTTGTTTTGTTTTGTTTTGTTTACATCTTCATTGGAGTATAATTGCTTTACAATGGTGTGTTAGTTTCTGCTTTATAACAAAGTGAATCAGTTATACATATACATATGTTCCCATATCTCTTCCCTCTTGTGTCTCCATCCCTCCCATCCTCCCTATCCCACCCCTCTAGGTGGTCACAAAGCACCGAGTTGATCTCCCTGTGCTATGCGGCTGCTTCCCACTAGCTATCTATTTTACGTTTGGCAGTGTATATGTCCATGCCACTCTCTCACTTTGTCACAGCTTACCCTTCCCCCTCCCCATATCCTCAAGTCCATTCTCTAGTAGGTCTGTGTCTTTATTCCTGTCTTACCCCTAGGTTCTTCATGACATTTTTTTTTTCTTAGATTCCATATATATGTGTTAGCATACGGTATTTGTCTTTCTCTTTCTGAATGACTTCACTCTCTATGACAGACTAGAGTCTGTCCACCTCGCTACAAATAACTCAATTTTGTTTCTTTTTATGGCTGAGTAACATTCCATTGTATATATGTGCCACATCTTCTTTATCCATTCACCTGTTGATGGACACTTAGGTTGTTTCTATCTCCTGGCTATTGTAAATAGAGCTGCAATGAACATTTTGGTACATGACTCTTTTTGAATTATGGTTTTCTCAAGGTATATGCCCAGTAGTGGGATTGCTGGGTCATATGGTAGTTCTATTTGTAGTTTTTTAAGGAACCTCCATTCTGTTCTCCATAGTGGCTGTACCAATTCACATTCCCACCAGCAGTGCAAGAGTGTTCCCTTTTCTCCACACCCTCTCCAGCATTTATTGTTTCTAGATTTTTTGATGATGGCCATTCTGACTGGTGTGAGATGATATCTCATTGTAGTTTTGATTTGCATTTCTCTAATGATTAATGATGTTGAGCATTCTTTCATGTGTTTGTTGGCACTCTGTATATCTTCTTTGGAGAAATGTCTATTTAGGTGTTCTGCCCATTTTTCGATTGGGTTGTTTGTTTTTTTGGTATTGAGCTGCATGAGCTGCTTGTAAATTTTGGAGATTAATCCTTTGTCAGTTGCTTCATCTGCAAATATTTTCTCCCATTCTGAGGGTTGTCTTTTGGTCTTGTTTATGGCTTCCTTTGCTGTGCAAAAGCTTTGAAGTTTCATTAGGTCCCATTTGTTTATTTTTGTTTTTATTTCCATTTCTCTAGGAGGTGGGCCAAAAAGGATCTTGCTGTGATTTATGTCATAGAGTGTTCTGCCTATGTTTTCCTCAGAGTTTGATAGTTTCTGTCCTTACATTTAGGTCTTTAATCCATTTTGAGCTTATTTTGTGTATGGTGTTATGGAGTGTTCTAATCTCATACTTTTACATGTACCTGTCCAGTTTTCCCCACACCACTTATTGAAGAGGCTGTCCTTTCTCCACTGTACATTCCTGGCTCCTTTATCAAAGATAAGGTGACCATATGTGCGTGGGTTTATCTCTGGGTTTTCTATCCTATTCCATTGATCTATCTTTCTGTTTTTGTGCCAGTACCATACTGTCTTGATTACTGTAGCTTTGTAGTATAGTCTGAAGTCCAGGAGCCTGATTCCTCCAGCCGTGTTTTTCTTTATCAAGATAGATTTTGTTATTCGGGGTCTTTTGTGTTTCCGTACAAATTGTGAAATGTTTTGTTCTAGTTCTGTGAAAAATGCCTGTGGTAGTTTGATAGGGATTGCATTGAATCTGTAGATTGCTTTGGGTAGTAGAGCACAGACTAGTTTTTGACTGTTGTAGAACTGCAAATAAATGGAATCGTTCATGTAAGTTTTCCTTCATTCAGCATAATGTTTATGGAAATCATCTATGTGTATCAGTAGTCCATTCTTTTTTATTTCTGAATAGTAACCTCTGTGGTATGAATTTATCGCTTTATTTACCAATTTCCCTACTGGCGGACATGGGCTTATTTTAGTTTTTGCTATTATGAATAAAGCTACTCTGAACATTCTTGTACCTAGTCTCTTTAGGATGTGTTTTCACTTCTTGTGCTTAAGTACTAAGAAATGAAATGTCTAAATTATAGAGCTGATATAGTTTTTAAAAACCCAGACTCTTTCCATAGTGATGGTATAATTTTACACTCCTGTTAGTAAACTGTGAAACTGCAGTTACTATACATCCTCACCATCATTTGGTGTTGTGAATCTTTTTAAATTTAGCAATTCTAGAGGATGAATATTAGTATCTAATAGTTTTAGTTTGCACTCCCCTGATGTCTAATTATGTTGAGCACCCTTCCATGTTCTTATTGGCACTTGTATGTTTTCTCTGGTGAAGTATTATCCAGTTATTTTACCCATTTTTGATTGGATTGTTTGATTTTTTTTATCACCGAACTGTAGAATTCCACTATATATCCTGGATATCAGTCATTTGCCAGATATATGCTTTGGAAATATTTTCTTCCATCTTATGTCTTGCTCATTTATTTTCTAAACAATATATTTTGGTGAGTTGAAGTTTTGCTCTTGATGTCTAAATTACCATTTTCTTTCTTTTATGGTTAGTGCTTTCTATCACCTGTCCTAAAACCATCTGTTAAATTCCAGAAGTTTGCAAAGGTATTCTCCTTTGCTTTTTCCTAAACACTTCCTTCTAAACACTTTATAGCTATATGGTAAAAATCTAGAATCCATCTCAAATTAATTGTTCAGTATAATGTGAATTTGGGTGAAGGATTTTTTTTTTTTTTTTTTTTTTTGCTGTTTGTTATCTAATTCCAGTGCCATATGTTAAAAATCTTTCTTTTCCCCATTGGTGTTCTTTGGTGCTTTTATCAAAAATGAAATATCTGTAAGATTGTGGGCCTATTTCTTGCCTCCCTATTTTGTTACATTGATCTACTTGTCAATTCTTATGTCAGTACTATACTGTGTGTTCATTAATCTAGCATTAGTGACCTTGAAGTCCATAGTAAACGTGCTCGAGAGTTGTTCTTCTTTTCAAGATTGTTAGGAATATTCCAATTTCTTTACAGTTCTATATAAATTTCAGAGTCATCTCATCAATTTCTACCAAAATAGTTTGAGGTAACTGATTGCTATTGCATTGAATCTATAGATTAATTTGGGGGTAATTGACATCTTAACTATATTGTATCTTGCAATCCACGAACATGATATATCTCACAATTTATGTGATCTCTAATTTTTCGCAGCAATTTTGTAGTTTTCAGCATAGAGGTCTAATACTTATTATTTTAAATGTATTCTTAAGTCTACTATATACTTTCATGCTTTTATAAATACATTTTTTTCTTAGTTTTATTTTCCAACTGTTTGCTGCTAGTATTGAAAAATATGATTAATTTTTGTGCATTTAGCTTATATCCTGTGACATTAGTAATTTCACTTTTTACTTGTAATGGTTGTTTTCTAGAATTCTTGGGATCTTCTACATAAACAATCATGGCATCTTCAAATAGAATTTTCTTTATTGTACTGGGTAAGAATTCCAGTAAAATATTAAATAGAAATGATGTGAATTTCTTTGTCCCTAATATTAAGTTAAAATATTCAGTATTTCACCATGAAATATGATGTTACTTCTAGTGTTTTAATAAATGCTCCAGTTTGTATCAGGAATAGTGTTGAATTTTGTCAAATACTTTTCTCTATCCATTGAAATTATCATGATTTTTCTCATTTAGTTTCTTAATATGGTGAATGATAATGTTTGATTTTTAAATGTTATTTCTGAATTTGTAAAAGACAAACAAGAAAGAAAACATAATCATGATGCATCATTATTTTTATATATAGTACAGGATAATTTTAATAATATTCTCAAAGGATGTGAGAGACATTAATCTATAGTTTTATGTTTTGTGAATTCTGTATTGTAGTTGTGTTGCCTTCATAAAACCAGTTGGGGAGTGTTCTCTCTTCCTCTATTTGATAAAAGGATTTGTAGAATTGATGTTATTTCTTTCTTAAATGTTTAATAGAATTCAGTACTGAAACCATAAGGGCCAGTAGTTTTCCTTGTGAGAATGTTTTTGATAACAATGTATATGCAACAGATGTAGAGCTACTCAGATTTTATGATCCATTTCGTGTCAATTTTTGTAAGTTCTTTAATCAAGGAATTTACCTGTTTCATCTATGTTGTAAAATTTGTTAGCATACCACAAGTCCCTGAGACACTGTTTATTATTTTTCAATCTTTTTAGTTTTCGTTCTTCAATTTAAATTATTTATATTAGTCTATCTTCTGAGATCTTCCTTTCTTCAGTCTTCTCTTACTTCAGTCATCTGTATTCTGCTATTAATTCTATCTAGTGAATTTTACATTTCAGATATTGTATTTTTCTATTATACAATTGTGATCTGGTCTTATTTTAATAGCTTCTCTTCTGAGATTTAATTTTTTGTATTCTATGTGGGTATATTTTCTTTTATGCCTTTGTGCATAATTATTATAGCTATTTTAAACTCCTTTCCCAATTCCAGCACCTGGATCATCTTGAGATTGTAGTCTATTGATGTTTATTTTTTGTTAAGATTGGGTCACTTGTTTCCTTTTCTCTGTATGTTGAGTTATTTTGGTTTGTATTTTGGATTTGCTTAACAATAGGTTGTAGATACTCTAAATTCTGTTTTGTTTTGTTTTGTTTTCCTCAAGAGTGTTGATTGCTTTTGTTTTAAAATGAATTTTATTGGATGAACTCAAACTACAAAGTCTGTCTCCCCTAAAAGTGGCGAACAACTCAAATCTCAGTTCAGTTGTTTTAACTGTAGCTGAGTTGCTTGGAGTCAGCCTTCTGCATGCCTGATTTAGGGGTCAACCAGGTATTTGAGTGGAGTTTGTATACATATATGAGGTCTTCCACTTTCTGGCTCTCTTCTTTCCTGGCTGCGTGCACGTGTGCACACGCACCCCCCCCACACACACACAATTTAACTAGATATATTTGACCCAAATTCTGTCCTTTGGTTCTTTGATAGTACTGCAGGTTTTTGTATTAGTGTTTTAATCGCTACCTTGCAGACTGGGGCCTCCTTCTTGCTGAAAGTAAAGAAATGGTTAACATATCCTGAGCCATGTCCTTCTTCTCAGTATTCACTCTCCTTCACCGTCTATCTGCCTGTTTATTTATTTATTTATTTCACTCCTCAGTGCCTTTGAGTAATTGTGTGTGTGTGTGTGTGTGTGTGTGTGTGTGTGTGTGTGTTATCTACATTTATTGTTTTGATAGGAGAAATCCCAAATCAGATATCCCAGAATGTATGTTTGGATTTATTTTCTAAGTGAACTTCTGAATTTTCCAGATGAAGTATCTACATAAAAAGCCGGAGAGTGTGTCTAAAGCAGTTCTTATTTTGACCTAAACTTTCTATTATGAAAGTTCAGGGACAAAATATAATTTTAAAATCCCTTTGTTGAAGAATTGTGCCATATTACCAAGACTACATAATTTTTAATGTTTGAAGGCAAAGGACTAAAATAAATTTACTTAGCAGAGAATTAAACTATTGTGATTTAGTGACTAAAATACACTAATAAATATTTATGATGAAGATTTCATTCTGATTGTTGGGCAGTGTTGTCTTTTATATCGATACAAGATGTAGACAAAATCTCAGCCCATTACCCCAAGAACAGAGGAAGGTACTTTTGAAAATTTTTCTAAAATCTACTTAGTTTCCATTATAAGCTTCTACCACCAGGTAGGGAAGTAAATTTCAGTCATTCAGCATCTTTGCAGTCCTTTTCCCAGGGGTTATTTCCACATTCTAGAAGACTTACAGATATCAAAGTACAGAGAAAATTATTTAGTCCTTGGACTAATGGGAGAATCACAATCTAGCTCAAAGGGAATAAGATTGTAAGGTGGATAGGAATTGGAGGTGGGAAGGTAGAGAACATCAGTTAATACTTTGGAAATACTATCTTACCACATATATTTGGTGGTTATGTATTATTTTTGATATTCAAATAAAAGTAATAATCTGAATATTGTACAGAACTGATTTTTCATTTAGGTGTTCATTAAATAACATTTTTCTTTTTTCTAACAACTTGAAAATAAAAATCAGTATATAAATATATATGTACATGTATATATAATTACAATCGAGCTTAATAGATTATATTTTATTTACCTTATTTATAAAAGTTTTGCCAAATAACTTGTTTCATGAGAGACATCTATGCAACTTTGATGCAGATATCAACCAAAAAACATTGACAACATGTTTTTTAGACATAGGCTCTTTGTCTAATCCAAGACATAATGCTGAATTATGGGGCACACATCTCTATAAGTAGGAGATTGTTTTGTTTTCATCGTGAATAAAGGAAAACTTCCAAAGAGTTTTATTTTACTCTTTCTTAGACACTATATGTTAATGTCTAAATATTAGACATTAGATATATGAAATATCCATTAGATCACCTAATGAATTTATCATTTTTATCCTTCTGTAATTTTCCTTATTTCCAACTACTTTGTTTTTAAAATATGCCTTTATTTATTCCAGTATACTATGTATTCTATGCAAGAAATACTTCTCTGAACTGTCCTTACCATGAGAAAATATAATGTTCTAGGAAGCAAAAGGGGAATTTTAGAAATGAGGATAGGTAAACTAAAACTTTTGGAGTCAGTTTTTTGAATGAATTTCCATGTTTAAAAGTTGCCATATTTGGAAAGTCTCTTAATTTACCTTTTATAATATAATTGATTTCAGCTTGATATGCATTTGTTAATCTTTTTGAAACATTTCAAGTACTTTTAAAAACAGTAGTAATCTGTCTTTTATTATTATCTTAACAATAGTATATTCCTGTTTCAGTGACCAAGAAACAACTGCCACCACAGACTGAAATAAACTTTTTGTGGCCCCTGTGCTATATACAAACTGTTCATTTAATTTTTTCTTAGGATGATGAAATTTTGAAAGAGTCTTGTTAAATTAACCAAAATCTTAACACTATGTCATGTCAAAGTGGGTGTTTTCTTCTTGCATCACATTGCAAAATAATCTTGGCTGTTATACTTCCAGGTCTCAGGTGTTGAGTCATTAGCAGCTATGGAATAGATCAGATTGCGTTACAGCTGCACAGCTACAAACCAAGGCCAATCCAAGATCTTTCAGGCTTAACATCAGCATATGGACAACTCCTCAGCACTTGCCGGGAAAGAGAGTTCATTTGGGAATTTTGAGCTAAATTCCCTCAGGATTACTTCTCCAGATGATTTTTAACTTTTATAATGCAAGCAGAAAGGCATGTTAAAATAAGCAGTGTTCAATTAAAACAGAGCACAATAACACAGACATTTGTGCCTACATCTTCCAGAATTGGCCATTTTATAAAGAATTGTATTTTAACATTTTATTTCTATTTGCAAGCTCTTGGGGAATATTTAGTTCACTGGCATCCTTGGAATAATTAAAGTAGTTATAGAGTCAGGTCTATGAAGAATTTATCAACACTTTTGAATCTATATTTAAAATTAAGCACAAAGTGGCCTCTATCAGAATTAGCAACAAGAAACTGAGTTGCAAAACATTTAAACTACAGAAATGTGCATGGCTGTCTGGACTGTGAAAACCACCTCCTGATTGTGTTTTCTGCTTGAAACCTCTCCCTAACTGTACTCTCACCCATATTCCTGAAATCCATGCTTCTCCTAATAGCCAACTGGATTTTGGGGAAATCAAATCAAATATCTCAAATCAAAACCCCAAAATGGTTTCCCATTGCATCTCAAATGAATTAAAAGCATCCCCATCACCTCTGACAGCTTTTGTGACAGCATTTCCTTCATGGACCTCATCTCCATCCACTCCTCTCTCTGCAGTCCAGATACACTGGTTTCACACGCCAAGTATATTTCTTCTGTGTTTGCTAATCATTTTGCCTAGGATGCCCTGCCCTTGCCCATGAATCTTGCAATGACTCTTCTTTTTAATTAATAGACTTTATTTTTAGAACAGTTTTAGGTTTATTTAAAAAATGGGCAGAGAGTACACACATACTCTCCCTCCACTATTCCCCCATGCTTCCACACTCCTTTACACAGTTTTCCCTATTATTAACACCTTATAGTACCTTTGTTATAATTAATAAACAGATATCGATGCATTATTATTAGCTGAAGTCCATAGTTTGCATTAGGGTTCACTCTTTGTTCTATACACACGTTCAACTTGTGTATGTGCTTTTGTTTTCTATTGTTACAGTATCACATAGAATAGTTTCATTGCTCTAAAATTCCCATGTCCTACCTATTTATTCCTCCCTCTTCCCAAACCCTTGACAACTGCTGATCTTTTTACTATCTCCATAGTTTTGACGTTTCTATATTGTCATGTAGTTGAAAGCAAATATTATGTGGGCTTTACAGACTAGCTTCTTTCTTAGTAATAGGCATTTAAGTTTCCTCCGTATCTTTTTATTACTTGATAGCTCATTTACTTTTATTCTGAATAAGATTTCTTTGGGTGTACCACAGCTTGTTTACCTCTTTACCTACTAAACAACATCGTGGTTTGCTTCCTTGTTTTGGCAATTATGAAAAAAGCTGCTATAAAACTCTGTGTGCAGGATTTTGTATAGACATAAGTTTTCAAATCCTGTGAGTAAATACCAAGGAGTACAACTTCTGGATCATATGGTAAGAGAAGTTTAACTTTGTAAGAAACTGCCAAAATATCTTCTAAAGTGCCCATACCACTTTGCATTCCCACCAGCAATGAATAAGAGTTCCTGTTGCTCCACATCCTCATCAGCACTAGCTATTGTCAGTGTTATGTATTTTAACCATTCTAATAGGTGTACAACAGTATTTCATTGTTTTAGTTTGCAACTCCCTAATGACATATAATGTTGAGCATCTTTTCATATACTTATTTGCCATCTGTATAACTTCTTTGGTCTGTGCAGATCTTATGCCCATTTTTTAATTGGGTTCTTTGTGTTTTTACTGTTGAGTTTTTGGACTTCATATATTTTGGATACAAGTCCTTTATCTGATATGTGTTTTGCTAATATTTCCTCACAGTCTTCGGCTTACTTTTTATCCTCTTAAAATGTCATTCACAGAGCAGTAGTCTTTCATTTCAATGGAGCCCAACCTATCAACTTCTTTTTTCATGGATAGTGCTTTTGCTGTTATATCTATTAGAAATAAACACCAAACCCAAGGTTACCTAGATATTCGCCGATATTATATTCTAGAAGTCTTACACTTTTTCATTTTACATTTAGGTCTGTAATTCCTTTTGAGTTAGTTTTTGTGAAAGTTCTAAGGGATTTTTATAGCTCCTTACTCATTTGTATTCTCATTTTATTGTCAGCCTTTCAATGAGAACTTTCCTGAACATACTAGCTGTAGCAGTCCCTCACAACCAAAATCACTGACTAACCCACTATCCTGCTTTTCCCCTAGCATTATTGTTACCTAAAATCATATTGTCCTTTATTATTTGCATGTTTACTTTCTTTGTCTGGAATGTAAGTTCCATGGGTGCTAAGACTCAATCCATCTTGTCCAGTGCTCTATCATTAGTGCCTAACACAGTGCTTGGAACGTATTAAGGACTTGGCAAATATTTGGTCAATAAATGAATGAACAAGAAATACACTTAGCCAAACTCTCAAGCACATCATGAAATATGTTAAAGACCTTGACCATGAGTGCCTTTATAATTAACAAGGACAGAAAATTTACAGGAATTAAAAAGGAGGGTACAGAAAAGGAATCAAGATTAGAACAAAAGTATAGCTATTTTGTTTGCTCTGCCTGTAATATATATTAAGCCCTGCTGAATCTAGAATATGGTTCACAAGAAGAATGTGACTTAGGGAAATCAAATGATTTGCATGGAAGTGTTTAGAGTCCCTGGTCAATTGCCAATAAACTTTATTTTTGGAGAGTATTTAATCATTTTGAACAATCAACAGAAGATGCATATAAATTGCTTCTCCTTTCCACAAAATGCATATTAGTTCTAACTAATTTTAGCTGAGTTTCTCTTAAGCAAATAATGGAAAAGAATGTATTGATAATCTGGGTTAGATTAAATGATAAATTATCTTATCTTTCTTCTACAAGGGGAAGTAATTATGTGACACAATCTTTTTATACAGACCCTCTACTGAATATTAGAACAAACCAAAAGCCAAAAATGTTTCATAATTGCTTTGCTGGCTGCTGATGGGCCATCATATAAAGATTTCTTGAGTTTTCATAGTATCTATATCAGATTTGCCTGCCATAGACCAGGGATGAGTGCCTGGTGTAAACTATAGTCATTATCATCACAGTATTAATATGTCTGTTGGGACTAACTAGTCCTCTATCACTTGAATATTTCTGGTTATTTTGTGTAAAATTTATGGGTTTTGTAAAACGCATAAAAAAGAAAAATTAAAATTGTTTTGGTCTTTCCTACTGAGCCTTATTATCGGTGATTCTTCAAATGGTTATGGAGGAAGTTAGAGAGAAATATTTATCTTCCTGTATTTTGATAAAGCACATTAGATTCAACAATACTTGTTCGACAAACTACTATCCAACTATAATGGCTCAAAGCACTGTGGTGGTTTCCAAGAAATATGTGACGCAGGTTCTGCATTCTGTCTTCTTGGAGAAATAGGATTTAGGTAGTTAAAAATTAGAAGTAAAACACCAAAAATGATTTTTTAAAAATACCTGCCAAATTATTTCACATTTTAAATTGAATCACTATTTTCACATTTATTATTTTATTTAATTCTGACAATAATTTTTGAAGATGTCATTAATGGGCAAAATAAGATATACAGAGGCTAAATGATATTTACCCAAAGTTATTCAATGGTGGATCTGGGACTGGACCGAAAGCTGGACTGTAATCATCATGAAGACAAAAATTGTGTTTTATCTATATACTAAGCATCCACAGTGTGTACACCAGAGCTGGCACGTTGTAGCCACTGAATAAAAAATTTGCTCATTAAATAAATCTAGAACTTGAGTTTCATACAATGGCATACTGTTTAGTTGATCACGCAACTCCTGGTTGTACAGGTACTGTTTTGTATTTGTCTTAGTTTCTCCTATTTTAGCATTAGTGGTTCACCAATAGTGGGTGCTCAATAATCTTGGATGATAGGCAAAATATTGTGGGTTCAAGCCATACATCAGAATAAAAGAAACAATAGGGTTTACTAGAATGTTCAAGAAGCCTTTATAAAGAAAAAATACTTGAATAGAGTTTTAAGGAGTAGATGGGAGATGGAAAGAAGGGGAAGGGCATTCCTCGTGGAAAATTATGTAGGAATAATCATACTATTCCAAGACTTAATGTTTTATCTTCCTGATGCCAGAAAGAAGAGCTAATGTAACTGAAAAATAAGTGAGTGACATTTGTATTTATTCTGAATGTAAACAATGGAGAAATTATGGCTTAACGGATAGGAAAGACAGCAAGAGTCTGAAGAGTGTGTGTGTGTGTGTGTGTGTGTGTGTATGTGTGTGTGTGCATTCTTCATTGTGTATTTATGTACCATTAAATACACCACTAGCTTCTAGATTTCTGCATTAATACACACCATGTATGCAAGAACAGTATACAACTTTTTTCCTGTTCTATTCAGGAGTAATAGTTTCTTTTGAAAAGCAGGAGACTGCTACATGTAAATGTTACTAATTTATTTTACTGAAATTTGTGATTCAACAAAATAACTACTCTGATTACCTTAGTGATTAAAACTTGGTGTCTTGACTTTAATAAAATAGAAGCAATCCCTAAAAATTGAATTTAATAAACATTTGCCAGATTTTTAACTTATAGAAAGATATAGAGTGCTATTATAGATACAGCCATTGGACATTTGCCTTTCGATAAGACATCTTCTGGGAACAATTAGAAAATCTTAAAAACTCCACTTTAAGTTTGAATTGTAACAATGGACATTTTTGTTCTAAGGGTATTTATGCAATATATAGACAGTAAGACAAATTTGTTTCAGTTTAAACATGGAAAATCCTAAGTAAGCTAGTATATCATAGTAAAAGAAACTGCCTAATATGGTCTTTCTGAAGAGAAAAGGCATTAAAATTTTTTGTTATAAAACATTATAACATTGGTGCTGGGAAAACTGGACAGGTACATGTAAAAGTATGAGATTAGATCACTCCCTAACACCATACACAAAAATAAGCTCAAAATGGATTAAAGACCTAAATGTAAGGCCAGAAACTATCAAACTCTTAGAGGAAAACATAGGCAGAACACTCTATGACATAAATCACAGCAAGATCCTTTCTGACCCACCTCCTAGAGTAATGGAAATAAAAACAAAAATAAACAAATGGGACCTAATGAAACTTCAAAGCTTTTGCACAGCAAAGGAAACCATAATCAAGACCAAAAGACAACCCTCAGAATGGGAGAAAATATTTGCAAATGAAGCAACTGACAAAGGTTTAATCTCCAAAATTTACAAGCAGCTCATGCAGCTCAATAACAAAAAAACAAACAACCCAATCCAAAAATGGGCAGAAGACCTAAATAGACATTTCTCCAAAGAAGATATACAGAATGCCAACAAACGCATGAAAGAATGCTCAACATCATTAATCATTAGAGAAATGCAAATCAAAACTACAATGAGATATCATCTCACACCAGTCAGAATGGCCATCATCAAAAAATCTAGAAACAATAAATGCTGGAGAGGGTGTGGAGAAAAGGGAACACTCTTGCACTGCTGGTGGGAATGTGAATTGGTTCAGCCACTATGGAGAACAGTATGGAGGTTCCTTAAAAAACTACAAATAGAGTTACCATATGACCCAGCAATCCCACTACTGGGCATATACCCTGAGAAAACCAAAATTCAAAAAGAGTCATGTACCAAAATGTTCATTGCAGCTCTATTTACAATAGCCCGGAGATGGAAACAACCTAAGCGCCCATCATCGGATGAATGGATAAAGAAGATGTGGCACATATATACAATGGAATATTACTCAGCCATAAAAAGAAACGAAATTGAGCTATTTGTAATGAGGTGGATAGACCTAGAGTCTGTCATACAGAGTGAAGTAAGTCAGAAAGAAAAAGACAAATACCGTATGCTAACGCATATATATGGAATTTAAGGGGAAAAAAAATGTCATGAAGAACCTAGGGGTAAGACAGGAATAAAGACGCAGACCTACTGGAGAACGGACTTGAGGATATGGGGAGGGGGAAGGGTGAGCTTTGACAGGGTGAGAGAGAGTCATGGACATATACACACTAACAAACGTAGTAAGGTAGATAGCTAGGGGGAAGCAGCCGCAAGGCACAGGGATATTAGCTCGGTGCTTTGTGACAGCCTGGAGGGGTGGGATAGGGAGAGTGGGAGGGAGGGAGACGCAAGAGGGAAGACATATGGGAACATATGTATATGTATAACTGATTCACTTTGTTATAAAGCAGAAACTAACACACAATTGTAAAGCAATTATACCCCAATAAAGATGTTTAAAAAAAAAAAAAAAGAGTGAAGAAGAAATAAAAACTTTCTAAGACAAACAAAAAAAAAAAAAAAAAAAAAAAAAAAAAAAAAAAAAAAAACATTATAACATTAATGAGATTTTTAGAGAAGAAAAAAAATCATGCAGTCTAATCCCACCCCCCAGATACAATAATTTATTTCTGGTTTTTGTTTTTTTTTTTAATCTTTAGACATATGCCTGTTCTTTGCCTGGTTACACTAGCTGGATTGTGAACATAGAATTATATGTGTGTGCACTAATGTATCTGTGTGTATATGTTGCTTAAATCACATTAGCATTTAATTAATTAATTGTCTACATCTTCTGAAGCATACATTTTTATTTAATGCAGTAAATTTAGTATGCATTTGACTTTGCAAAACTATTTCAATCCACTCTACACCAAACTACAAATTGTAATGCCATAAGAATTACATCGCATGCATTTTGTTACTCCAAACTGTTGATTGGAGGGGAGGGGTAGTAAAACATATGTCATGTAGCTATTAGAGGAGATTTTTCTCAGGTACCTCAAAAGAAGATTTTCATTCAGGAGAAAATAATTGCAACAAAGAAAAAGTCTGTGAGAAGAATGTATCTCAAGCACTTAAGCTGAAACCGGAATCCAAATATTGACCTCTGAATCATGAGGGGATCTCTTATCCTCTATTTACTTTAAAATTAGCATTTGGTAAAGAAGCTTATCCTGAAATGTTTGCTTAAGGACAAATCTCATTTCCTGATCAAGATCTTATAATGAATTAGTGCCAGAGATATAACTTGGAAAAGAGAAAAGAAAATGTCTTCTGACTTTCAGATACATTATTATCAATATGTTTAGTCTCATAGTTTATCTCCTCACATTGGACTCTGAATTCCTTTAAGATGAGAACTCTGTCATATTCATTTTAGCGTCCCTCAGAGAGCCAAGCACAATATCATGCATTCAAAACTGTATTGAATTAAATAACTTTCCAAAGGAGTCTACTTATCCATAAATATTCAACTGGCAAATTAGACTTGAAATGATAGTGTTACTGAACGTTGGCTGCATCTTAACAACTGTTCTATTAATTCCATTTGCATAGTCATTGTTCAAGTATTTTAGAGTTCAGAGCTTCCTTTTGGACCATAATCCAAACATATTTAAAAAGTAAAAATGAAGTCCTTCGCTGGTATTTTTGACTTTCATAAGAAGTGTGATATTAACCCTGTTGGTTGGTAAAATGGAATAAGTATCTTGGTATATGAGTTTTCATTCTGTCACTCTCTGCTTAAAACATATTACACTTAATATAAAACCGAACTCCTTGGAACTTCCCTGGTGGTGCAGTGCTTAAAAATCTGCCTGCCAATGCAGGGGACATAGGTTCGATCCCTGGTCTGGGAAGATCCCACATGCCGCGGAACAACAAAGCCCGTGCACCACAACTACTGAGCCTGCACTCTAGAGCCCGCGAGCCACCACTACTGAGCCCATGTGCCATGACTACTGAGGCCTGCGTGCCTAGAGACCATGCTCTGCAACAAGGGAAGCCACTGCAATAAGAAGCCCACGCACCGCAACGAAGAGTAGCCCCCACTCACCGCAACTAGAGAAAGCCCACGTGCAGCAACGAAGACCCAACGCAGCCAAAAATAAATAAATAAATAAATAGAAGCAATGGGATAATAAAAAAAAAAAACTCAGAATGGCACACATGAGCCTCTGTGATATGGCTCCTGACTACATGTTCATCTTTATCTCCAAATAACCTGCCTCTTTCAGCTTATCATGCTTCAAGTATTAGTTATTTTTCTGTTCCTAGAATACCTCAATTCTATGACATCTTAGGAATGTTTATTTGATTTCCCATCTGCCTCAAATGGTTATCCTTTGATTAGTCCCATGATTGACTCCATAGTCCTGCAGGGCTTGGATTAAATATCCCCTTTTCAAGGAGATATTTTCTGACCACCTATCGAAAATAGCTTCCCACCAGAATTGTTTGCTGTCACATCACCTTTTTATTTCTTTCACAGGGCTTATCACAATGATAATCAAATTAATTGGCTATTTTCTCCAACAAAGTGTAAATCCATGAGTATAGGGACTTTTCCTACCTTTTCCCCTAATATACCTACTGTGTAGAACACAGTGCCTCGTAGACAGTAAGAACCTGAATAAATATGCCAATATTTGCTGCAAAAATGTAATATTTACTATCTTAATATAAGCAACAAATTAATTTTAAGAGTGAAGTGTAATTCTGATACTCATTTACATTTTTGTCTAAATCCAATTGCTAGTTAGTACTCTACATTGTGAGTTAGCCAAACTGTATTATTATTTCAACAATTGAGACTCTGAGACATACAAAGTTAGGAGATTTTCCCAAAGCTAATGATAGGGATGAAAAAAAGAGATCTCTGCACTTTGTTTTTATTCAGAGAAGAAGTAACTAAATTTGTTTTAAATTTTTAAAAATTGTAGATAGATATCTTGTGATAACAAATATTTCAAATTCCATATCTGTATAGATTTTAATAATTAGCTTGGGCAAAAGTTCATAAATTTGAAAGTTAGAAAGTTTTTACTTCTAATGAAAGACAACAATAACTTCAAACAATATATTGAAAGCTTATTAAAATAGATCCTAGGAGACCAAAAAAAAGGAAAGAACAGCAGAACAGCAGGATTTTGTTTTATATGAATTTCATTGAGCTTAACAAGCTTAAAGGTTAAACTTTGAAGACGTTTCACTATATATGTGATTCTTATAATATCTATCCCACTTCAAATGAAATCAGTGAGAATAAGTTTTATATAAAATAAGTAAATTTATGATCTTAATACACAGTGCTATATAATATTGACAATATTTCATAGAAATGCTGAACATTTCTGCTTTTCTTTGAAAATTTTATATCATACTGTACCATTACTGTCTGTATATTTTTAAAATTATCATTAATATTTACTAATTAGACGTTGTAACATGATACAAGATATGGAATAGTGTTAACCTTCTTTTGCTTAAGATAGATGGACTGTATCAGTGTAATATTGTATTCCAGCTATTATTGTACTGATAGATCTTCCTATATATGGTTAAAATATAAGACTACCTAAATGCCTTAAATAACTTGATATTTTCCTAAGAAGCACCGTCTTTGGGAAAAGCTTATTTTCTGGTAAATAACATGAGGAAATATGAAGGAACCATCTTTGGGAAAAGCTTATTTTCTGGTAAATAAAATGAGGAAATATGAAGGAGGAAAGATGAAAATTTTCAACTTTCAGTTATCTCTTTTAAGCTCATGCTTGATTTGGGGTTTTGCTAAAGTGCATACATACAAATCCCATTTTTCAAATAGAATAATTTATTTCCTTTGAATGTTTCTGTTTCAAACTAAAGGAATTGAAGTTTGAAATAGCTGTGTTTCAAACTTGAGAAAACAAGGTCTGTCAACTAGTGAGAAACTACTACATTTTGACCAAAATGTGGACTGTGATTATAAACATTACTTTAAGCAGTTCAAACACTATTCTTCCTGTACCATGTTTTATGCACCTTTGCATATTTCTTATTTTGAAAATGGTACTTGACTTCTTTTTCTGTCTAAGATAGAGGAACAGTAATTGAATTTATGCTCATTCCTGGAACAATAACAGGAACAACAACAAAAATAATTCAGACAAATGTATGACACAGCATTTTCAAGGTGCTGGAAATCAGACAATGAAGTACAGTGATCCCAGAGAGATGATAAACAAATAAATTAAGCCCTACATTTTCATCAGCTTACTGCCTTAGAGTTTCTAGGCCACAACTCAAGGAAGGAGAACTCATGTGGAATTTTGTGAACTGTAAAAGGTGGGTGGAAATAAGAGTTTAGGGATATCAAGCCTTCCAGAATTCACAGAATAGAATTCTAGAGAGAAAATAGATATACAGGGAACTCCAGAGATTTGCATAGGGTAAGCATTCATCAGAGTACAGATCAGAACATGCATATAAGGAAACTGCATGAGGATAAAGAAAGAATCATCTGAGAAGAATGGAAGGAAGTGTTCCCATTACTTACACAGGATTAGGAATAATGCCTGTTTCTACCAGCCAGACTGAAAAATCTCAAAATTCATGGGGCGTTAAGTATTTAGAAGGACTTGTTTCAATGGTAGAAAATAATTACAACTAGACTAAATGCTGTTCTGATTCAGATTAATAAATATTAAAATCAAGACCCAAAAGGATTAAATTATTTCCTGGTAACTTAGTTGCATCCCAGAACAAAGCTCAAGAATATTTGTAAGAATTATTTTAATGTCTAGCATTTAAGAAGGTAATATTCACAATGTCTGGCATTGCAATCAAAGATAACGAGACATGCAAAGAAGCACAAGAACACACCCATGATTAGGAGGGAAAAAATAAAACCAACACAGAGCTGACACAGATGCTAAAAGTATCAGAGAAGGACTTTAAAACATTTTTTGTGACTGTATTCTGTATTTTCAAAATTTTGAAAATTTTGTAAAAAGTAGATACATAGAAGCTATAAGAAAGAGCCAAATCAAAATTTTAGATATAAAAACTACAATGTCTGAGATGGAAAATAAACTGGATGAGATTAATGGAAATTTATATGTGGCAAAAGAAAAGCATATTGAACTTAAAGACACAGCAATAGAAACTATCCAAAATAATGCACAAACAGAAAGGATACTCTGCTGACCAGAGCATTAAAGAGATCTGGGACAATTTTCAAATGGTATAGTATACATGTATTTGGAGTCCCTAAAAGAAATGGATGAGGAACAGAAAAAATATTTAAAGAAATAATTTCCAAATTTTTTCAAAGTCTGATGAAAATTAAAAGCCCATAAATCCAAAATGCTCAATGTACCCCAAACCCAAGAATTATGAAGAAAATGTAACCAATGCATATTATAATCAAATTGTTCACAAAAAACAGAAAATCTTAAAAGCAATGAAAAAATAAAACACATTATAAACAGTATATAAAAAGGATGAAAGAAATTAAAGATGATACAAACAGATGGAGAGATATACCATGTTCTTGGATTGGAAGAATCAGCATTGTGTAAATGACTATACTACCCAAAGCCATCTACAGGTTCAGTGCAATCCCTATCAAACTACCAATGGCATTTTTCACAGAACTAGAACAAAAAATTTCACAATTTGTACGGAAACACAAAAGACCCCGAATAACAAAATCTATCTTGATAAAGAAAAACACAGCTGGAGGAATCAGGCTCCTGGACTTCAGACTATACTACAAAGCTACAGTAAACAAGACAGTATGGTACTGGCACAAAAACAGAAACATAGATCAGCGGAACAGGATAGAAAGCCCAGAAATAAACCCACGCACATATAGTCACTTTATCTTTGAGAAAGGAGGCAAGATCATTACAACAGAGAAAAGACAGCCTCTTCAATAAGTGGTGCTGGGAAAACTGGACAGCTACATGTAAAAGAATGAAATTAGAACACTCCCTAATACCATACACAAAAATAAACTCAAAATGGATTAAAGACCTAAATGTTAGGCCAGACACTATAAAACTCTTAGAGGAAAACATAGGCAGAACACTGTATGACATACATCACAGCACGATCCTTTTTGACCCACCTCCTAGAGAAATGGAAATAAAAACAAAAATAAACAAATGGGACCTAATGAAACTTAAAAGCTTTTGCACAACCAAGAAAACCATAAACAAGATGAAAGACAACCCTCAGAATGGGAGAAAATATTTGCAAACAAAGCAACTGACAAAGGATTAATTTCCAAAACATTCAAGCAACTCATGCAGCTCAATATCAAAAAAACAAACAACCCAATCCAAAAAGGGGCAGAAGACCTAAATAGACATTTCTCCAAAGAAGATATACAGATTGCCAACAAACACATGAAAGAATGCTCAACATCACTAATCATTAGAGAAATGCAAATCAAAACTACAGTGAGTTATAACCTCACACTGGTCAGAATGGCCATCATCAAAAAATCTACAAACAATAAATGCTGGAGAGGGTGTGGAGAAAAAGGAACCCTCTTGCACTGCTGGTGGGAATGTAAATTGATATAGCCACTATGGAGAACAGTATGGAAGTTCCTTTAAAAACTCAAAATAGAACTACCATATGACCCAGCAATCTCACTACTGAGCATATACCCTGAGAAAACAATAATTCAGAAATAGTCTTGTACCACAATGTTCATTGCAGCTCTATTTACAATAGCCAGGACATGGAAGCAACCTTTGTCTATCAACAGATGAATGGATAAAGAAGATATGGCATGCACAATGGAATATTACTCAGCCATAAAAAGAAACTAAATTGAGTTATTTGTAGTGAGGTGTATGGACCTCACTG
Organism: Delphinapterus leucas; assembly: GCF_059928025.1. Lineage (NCBI taxonomy): Eukaryota > Metazoa > Chordata > Mammalia > Artiodactyla > Monodontidae > Delphinapterus > Delphinapterus leucas. Next base: position 23,138,489 of record NC_143136.1, on the reverse strand, counting down.
TCACACAGAGTGAAGTAAGTCAGAAAGAGAAAAACAAATACTGTATACTAACACATGTATATGGAATCTAAAAAAAAAAACAATGGTTCTGAAGAACCTAGGGGCAGGACAGGAATAAAGATGCAGATGTAGAGAATGGACTTGAAGACACAGGGAAGAGGAAGGGTAAGCTGGGACGAACTGCGAGAGTGGCATGGATATATTTACACTACCAATTGTAAAATGGATAGCTAGTGGGAAGCAGCCACGTAGCACAGGGAGATCAACTCAGTGCTTTGTGTCCACAAAGAGAGGTGGGATAGGGAGGGTGGGAGGGAGATGCAAGAGAGAGGAGATATGGGGGTATATGTTTATGTATAGCTGATTCCCTTTGTTATACAGTGGAAACTAACAAACCATTGTAAAACAATTATACTCCAATAAAGATGTTAAAAAGAAAATAAACTGTAATTAAATTCAAAGTAAAAAAAAAGAAAAAAGGAACAGGGCTTCCCTGGTGGCACAGTGGTTAAGAATCCGCCTGCCAGTGCAGGGGACATGGGTTCAAGCCCTGGTCTGGGAATATCCCACATGGCATGGAGCAACTAAGCCCGTGCACCACAACTACCAAGCCTGTGCTCTAGAGCCCACGAGCCACAACTACTGAGCCCGCGTGCTGCCACTACTGAAGCCCACATACCTACAGCCCATGCTTCGCAACGAGAGAAGCCACCGCAATGAGAAGCCCGCACAACACAACGAAGAGTAGCTCCCACTCGCCACAACTAGAGAAAGCCCGCATGCAGCAACAAAGACCCAACACAGCCAAAAATTAATTAATTCATTAATAATTTTAGAATTAAAAAAGAAAAGGAACAGAATTAAGGATTATAGCAAACTTATTGTCAGAAACAGGGTGAGAAGACAATGGAGCAACATATTTAAAGTAGTAAAAGAGGGACTTCCCTGGTGGTCTAGTGGTTAAGACTCCACGCTCCCAATGCAGGGGGCCTGGGTTTGATCCCTGGTCAGGGAGCTAGATCCCACGTGCCGCAACTAAGAGCCCACATGCCACAAGTAAAAGATCCTACCTGACACAACTAAGACCCGGTGCAGCTAAATAAATATTAAAAAATAATAAGTAAAAGAGACCTGTCATCTTAGAATTCCATGCCTACCGAAAAAAAATTCTCAAAAATGAAAGCAATATAATGACTTTTCAGATATACAATCAAAAGAAAACAACAGGAGATGGACTATAAATACACACCGGTATTTGAAGTGAATAGCACCAGATAATGGTGACTATACAAATAAATGTGTATGATTTTTTTCTTAGTATTTAAATCCTTTTAGGAGATAACAAAGTAAAACAATGTATTGTGGTATTTACAACATGCATATGTATAAAATATGTGGCAATGATAACATAAAGGCCAAGAGAAGAGCAATATAAGTCTTAATATTGTAAGGTTCTTGTACTGTATGTTAAGTAAGTGTTAAAACCTAAAGCATCCACAAAAATAACAAAACAGAGTTTATAATAATTCCATAAAATGGAAACATGAAAATATTTTATTAGTTTAAAAGCAGGAAGGGGCTTCCCTGGTGGCGCAGTCGTTGAGAGTCCGCCTGCCGATGCAGGAGACACGGGTTCATGCCCCGGGCCGGGAAAATCCCACATGCCACTGGGCCCGTGAGCCATGACCGCTGAGCCTGCACGTCTGGAGCCTGTTCTCCGCAATGGTAGAGGCCACAACAGTGAGAGGCCCGTGTACCGAAAAAAAAAAAAGCAGGAAGAAAAAGATGAAAAGGAGATTGAAGAACAGATAGTAAGATAGAAAATAGATGGCAAGACTATAGATTTAAACATGACCATATCAATAATGACATTAAGTATAAATGGGCTAAATACAACAATTAAAAGTTGATTATAAATTGATTTTTTTAAAGCCAGACCAAATTAATTCTATTTACAAGAAACACACTTTAAAGATACAAATATTTAAATAGATGGAAAATTATACATTATGTTAACACTAATTATAAGAAAAAGTAGACTTCAGAGCAAAGTATAACATCAGGTCATTTCATAATAATAATATTAATAAGTAAACTTTAACAATAAAACAATTAAAAAGACTTTACAATCCTAAATGTTTATGTACCTTATGACATAGCTTCAAAATACATTAAGCAAAAACTGATAGCTCTAAAGCCACAATTATATTTGGAAATGTAAATATGCCTTTCTAAATAACTGGTAGAACCAGTACAGACAGAAATATAATAAGGACATAAAAGATTTGAACTCTATCAGCCAACTTAACCTAATTGACGCTTATAGAACACTCCACCTCAAAACAGCACAATACACATACATTTCATGTGCACATGAAACATTTAATGAAATATATCACATTCTGGACAATAAAAATAAGTCTCAGTAATTTAAAGTGATTGAAGTCACACAAAGTATTTTGCTGACAGAAATTTAATTAACTAGAATTAAATCAGTCCCCAAATACTTGGAAATCAAATAACACATGGATCAAAGAATAAATCAAAAGGGAAATAATAACTAAATGGCAGTGAAAGTACAATCATATAAAAAGCTATGGGAAACAAAGCAGTATTTTAAGAGGAATTTATGGCACTAGATAATGATATTACAGAGACAAAAAGGTTTAAATTAATCACCCCAATTTTCACTTGAAGAACCTAGAAGACATGTTTTAAACTCTAAATTATAAATATCAGAGCAGAAATTATTACAAAATAGGGAAGATTTGAGTAATGCAAGGTTGGTTTAGCATTTGAAATCAAGCAATGCATTTCACCATATAAACAAACTAAAAAAGAAAACCATATAAAACATTGCAAAAAATAAGTAAGGAAGAGCTAAATGGAGAGCTATACCTTATTTATCAGTCAGAAGACTCAAAATTGTTAAGGTGTCAGTTTTCACCAAACTTATCTGTATATTAAATTCGATGCTAACCCAAATCCTAGCATGTTTTTATTGAAGGAATTTACAAGCTGATTCTAAAACTCATATGGAAATACGAAGAACGTAGAATCAGTAAAACAACTTTGAAAAAGAAGAGCAGAGTTGGAGGAATAACATTACCTGCTTTCAAGATTTACTATGATGCCACAGTGTATAATTGGCATAAAGGCAGACAATTAGATCAGTGGAACAGAGCAGAGATTCCAGAAATAGACGCACACACATATATGGACAACTGATCTTTGACAAAGTTGAGGATGTAAAGGAAATGGAACTGTTACGCACTTCTGGCAGGAATGTGAATGATATGACTGCTATGGAAAATAGTTTGACAGGTTTCTAAAAAAGTTAAAAATCATACAATTCAGCCAATCCAATATTAGGTATTTATTTAAGTAGCAAAACTGTATGTCCGTACAAAAAAATGGTACCCAGTATTCATAGCATCTTTATTTCAATAGTCAAAACTGGAAATAACCCAAATGTCCATCAACAGGTGGATGGATAACCAAATGTGATGTGTTCATACAATAAAATGTAATGAATTACTGACTGACACACACAACATGCATAAATCTTGAAATAATTATACTGAGTGAAAGAACTTAGTAAAAAAAAAAAAGTACATACTGTGTGATCCCATTTATATAAAACTCAAGAAAATGCAAAGTAATCTATATAACTGAAAGCAGATCAGTAGTTTCCCGGGGGGAAGACTGCAGTGGTCGGGGGTGGGGGAGTAGGTGGGTTGGAGAGACAGATTACAAAGGAGCAAAAGGAAACTTTTGGGGGTGATAAATATGTTTATTACCTTGATTGTGATAATAGCCCCAGAAGTGTATACCTATTAAAAAAAGAAGCATGTACCCGGTCCGGGAGGATCCCACGTGCCGCAGAGCGGCTGGGCCCGTGAGCCATGGGCACTGGGCCTGCGCGTCCAGAGCCTGTGCTCCGCAACGGGAGAGGCCACAACAGTGAGAGGCCTGTGTAACGCAAAAAAAAAAAAAAAAAAAAAAAAAGAAGCATGTAAATATATTAAAACATCAAATTGTACACTTTATATATGTATATTTTATTGTTATCTGAATAAAATGAGAATCTGTAAGCCATACAGAAATATCATAAATGAAGTATAAATTATAAATGATTCAGATTGAATCAAATCTAGTGAAATTGATGAAAAAAGTTTGTAAACAAACAAAAAAAAGAAAATGCTTTCATGTGGTCACAATAAATCTAGTGAGGAAAAATTCTAAATAGTACTGATGAAGACCAGTAGGTTTTGTTTCTGATGCTTTAATCCATTAATTCAATATTCTATTAATCTATTTTATGAAACATTCATGTTTACACAATTGATAGGTTGTTCATTTCTTCTAAATGCAGAGGAAGCTTTATCTTGAAATTGTGTAATTTCCAAGTAATTCTAGCTAACTATCTAACAGGAAATGGTTTCCCAGGTATATTCTTCTTGATTTTGAATAAAGAATTAAAGAGACAGTTGTTTAATTCGCAAATGTATTTTTTTCTACAGACTTAGAACCAAAACTTTAGAGCTGAAAAGGATCACAGAAATCATGTAGCTTATCACCTCATTGTATGAAGGCCAAATCTGAGGCCAATTTAAATGACTAGTTTAGGATCTGAAGAATAGGTGGTGGCAGAGCTAGAACAAAAATTCAAGTCTCATAATATACACTCCAAAACTCTTTGTGAGACATTATGTAGGCTTCAACTTAATATACTATGGAGGGTAGCATAATGGATGTTTTAAATAAGTTGAACAAGCCTTTACCTCGGACTGACAACTTAGTTGAAAGAAGATGAAAAGGATCACAGCAGATTCAAATGAAAAATTGATAGGAGACACCATCTAAATCTGATACTGACTCAGTATGAGATGCATAGATGACAGCAAGCAATACTTTAATATACTTGTATATAGATGAGAAAAGATGTAGCCTAGTAAAAGCATTAAAGTACATGATGGGTAATTATTAATAATTATTAATAATTCTAGTGCTCACCAGTCTTCTGTCAGTAAATTCATTTTACTCCGGTTTCTTGACTGGCTAATTTGTTTGTCTTGCCTGCATCAGTTCTTTGGTTGAATTATTATTTTATTTGTGAACCAGTTTTTTTTTTTTTTCAAAGTGTAAGGACTTTGGTTTCTTGTTAATTTATGGCTTAGTAATAATAGCAACAACAACAACAAAAAGTAATGCTTATAGAGTGTTAAATATATGCCTGCTACAAATTAGCGCTACATAATACTTTATATATTTTTACTCCTTTGGAAACTTTAGATATTTCTAAATATTGATACATTATGTATTTTAACTCGTTTAATTGCTACAAAAACTTGTAAGTTTGGGTCTTTTATTATCTCCATTTTACAGATGAGGAAAATGAGGAGGATATACAAAGTTGTGAAACAAAATAAACTCTGGAGATAACACCCTGAACCGCTTTTAAAACGTGTAAAATTAGCATTAAAAAAAAGCAGCTTGACACTTTAGCCAAAATTGAGAGGAAAGGTTGCATTCCAAACTGATACTTTCTGCTGGTATTGGCAGAACTTTTCTGCTCTGACAGTTTCTGCTTAATGAGCAAATTGCTTTAAGTACACGTATACCACTGTGGCACTGAGGATAAAGATATGTAGCCAATTTCTCCCTCATTTGTGACAATTCCAGTGCTGCCTATTTGTACAATAGCACTCTGAATTTAAGCTGGAAAAAATATAACAGTTAAGAAATTAACATTTTAAACTTTAAAAAATTACTAATGCATAAATGGGGGCAATCAGATCAGTAGTTGTGCTTAAATAAAGCACAGTGGTAGCATTTATTATAATGTTGTTCTGAAAACAGTGATTAATAATCAAAATGTATCCTATTGATTTGAGAGCTCTTCAGTAAGGAGACTTTCAGAAAACATTTAGCAATAAACACCATACATACATACATAGGGATTTTAATGAATAGTCCATAACCTCATACAGCACCCTCCTTTTTTCAGCGGGTTATACCTGGCAGTGAATATCCTTTGAAAGAGTCTGCTCCATGGGAAAAAACACAAAATAACAATTTCCTTCCAAGTCACTCATAAGGCTTCATTATTTTATGTCTTGTCGCTTTTTCTTCTTCCCTTTGTCATGATAAATTTTGTCTGTCTTCTGAAACCCAGTTTAATGATTTTCTCGCCAAAGTTTTCCTTTAGTTTGATTTCTTTATCCTTTGACTTTTCCACAGCACTGAGATCCACATCTAGCACTAAGTTATATGGTATTTGTGCTGTTAATTATTGATTCCAACAGCTAGACTGTGTGTGTATTAAATAATACACATCTTGCAGGTAGTAGCTCTGCCTCTTGTTTCTCTAACTCTACAGCACTTAACCACAGAGCCTCAAGTAGGAGACTCTCAGGACACTCTAGTCCCTTTGTCCACCTAAAGAAAAAACGCATATTGAGTTCCGGTCCACGATAGCCACACAGGAGGCTCCTGACCACACTTCTTCCCACAGAAACCCCAAATCAACAGCTACATACAGAGCAATTCCCTCTGAAAGAAATTTAGAAACTAGCTGAGCAACTCCTACACATCAGGCAAATGAGAAACTACCCACATCGAAAAAGATGGGAAAGACTGAAACATGTTCTCGCCATAAACCTCACCCCTAGCACAGCAATACACAATCAGGAGGGAACTCACAACTCCCAGCTTCTCCCTGTAAAGCAAAACGTTTGGACGCCACATCTAGCATCCCAACTTTTAAGACTTCCACCTGAGGGAAGGACACCCAAAACATCCACTTCAGAGAGCCAACAGGGTTTGGGTCCATAAAACCTGCAAGACTGTAGCGTTGGCTCACGAGGACTTGCTGTGAGTACTCCCACCAGGGCTCAGCACAGAGGGAGAAGGCAAAAAAAGGACACCCATTCCCTAGTCTTTTTCAGAAAGAGGCCTATTTGCCTATTTTAAAAGCTGCTGGCTGAGAATACCATCTCTACATTCTCCCTCTGGCCTGCTCCATTCCAGTGTCTCCCCAGAAGGAGCTTGTAAACATGTCTAGCTAGACTTACCAAGAAGAAAAGAGAAGAGGACTCAACTAAATAAAATTAAAAATGAAAGAGGACACATTAAAACTGATACCAGACAATGCAAAGGGTTATAAGAGACTACTATGAATAATTATACACCAACAAATTGAACAACCTAGAAGAAATGGATAAATTCCTAGAAACATCCAACCCAACAAGACTGCGTCATAAAGAAATAGAAAATCTAAACATAATAAAGGCCATATACGATAAGCCCAGAGCTAACATGATACTTAAAGATGAAAAGCTGAAAGCTTTTCCTCTAAGATCAGGAACAAGACAAAGATGCCTACTCTCACCACTTTATTCAACCTAGTACTGTATGTCCTAGCCCAAACAATTAGCAAGATAAAGAAATAAAAGGCATCCAAAATGGAAAGGAAGAAGTAATACTATCTCTATTTTCAGATGGCATGATATTATATATAGAAAACCCTAAAGTCTCCACAAAAAAAAAAAAAACTGTTCAAACTAATAAATTCAGTAAAGTTGCAGGATACAAAATCAATATATAAAAATCAGGTGGTTTCTATACACTAAAAATGAACCATTAAACAGAGAAATTAAGAAAAAAATCCCATTTACAACTGCATCAAAAATAATTAAATATCCAGGAATAAATTTAACCAAGGGGGTGAAAAATCTGTACTCTGAAACAAATAAGACATTGGTGAAATTGAAAAGACGTAAATAGGTGGAAAGGTATTTCATTCTCATAAATTGTAAGAATTAGTTTTATTAAAATGTCCATACTACCCAAAGCAATCTGCAGGTTCAATGCAATCCCTATCAATAAGTGGTTTAGGAAAACTGCACAGCCACATGCAAAATAGTGAAACTGGACCCCTATTTTACACCATATACAAATATTAAGTCAACATGGATTAAAGACTTGAAATCATAAAAATCCTGGAAGAAAACATAGGGGTAAGTTCCTTGGCAATGATTTTTTGGATTTGACACCAAAAGCAAAGGCAGCAAAAGCAAAAATAAACAAGTGGGATAACATTAAACTAAAAGCTTCTGCATAGCAAAGAAAACCATCAACAGAATGAGAAGGCAACCTACAGAATGAAAAAAAATTGCAAATCATATATCTGATAAGGGGTTAACATCCAAAATATATAAAGAACTTATACAACTCAGTAGCAAAAAGCAAACAGTCTGATTTTAAAAATGGACAGAGGAACTGAAGACATTTTTTTCCAACAAAGATATACAAATCTCCAACAGGTACATGAAAAGGTACTCAACATCACTAATTATTAAGGGAATGCAAATCAAAACCACAGTGATACATCACCTCATGCCTGATGATAATTAGGATGGCTATCAGCAAAAAGACAAGATCTAGGTGTTGTTGAGAATATAGAGAAATGGGAACCCCGTGCACTGTTAGTGGGAATGTAAATTCATGCAGCCACTATAGAAAACACTATGGAGGTTCTTCAAAAAATTTAAAATGGAACTATCATGTGATCTAGCCATTCCACTTCTGGGTATATATCCAAAAGAAATGAAAACAGGATCTTGAAGAGATATCTGTACTCCCATGTTTATTGAAGCATTATTTATAACAACCAAGATATGGAAACAACCTAAGTGTCCATCGATGGATGAATGAATAAAAAAGATATGGTATGTGTATATACAATGGAATATCATTCAGCCCTGAGAAAGAAGGAAATCCTGCCATTTGCAACAACATAAATGACCCTTAATAGCATTATGCTAAGTGAAATAAGCCAAACTTATAGAAACAGAGAGTAAAAAAGTAGTTGCCAGAGCTGGCGGGTATGGTAAATAAGAAGAGTTTGGTAAGAGGGTACAAACGTTCAGCTATGGAATGAATAGGGTTTAGGTATCTAATGTAAAACATGGTGAATACAGTTGATAACAATGTTTTATATAATGGAAACTTACTAAGAGAGTAGAACTTAAATGTTCCACCAAAAAAAAAAAATAGGTTGATAGATCGATTGATAGATTGGTAGATACGTGAGGTGAAGGATGTGTTAATTAACTAGATGGGAGAATCCTTTCACATTGTATATGTAATCAAATCACTACAATATACACTTTAAATATCTTACAATTTTGTCAGTATGTCTCAATGAAGCTGAACATTTTTTAAAACGCATATTTGTTAGAAGATGGGCATAGTGCTAATTCATAAAGGAAGCAGCAGCTGAAGAGTTCTCATCTCTGAAGGGTTTTAAATAGCATTCTGTTGAGATCTATAGAAGCAGAAAGTTAAAAATCCAGCCAAATATTAGGTTGAATATGATTGAGGCCTTCATTGGATAAGAAAGTCAGTTGGCTCTTCTAATATAGCCCAGCTTCATTACCAAATTATCCTTTATCAAAGAATCTCCAGTGATCTCAAAATATTTATATCAGTGCTTATGTGTTTCTCCAAAATCCATATAAAACCTCAAATAATATTGTAAAAGGACTAAGTCGAGTTATTTTTCGTTTTAAATCATGGTAACTTGTTCTAAAGTTCCTCAACTGAATGCTTTAGAATCATTAGAAATGATTGATAGATCCATGAAAGTGTTAATGCTCTCCATAATGGGCTAATGGTGGATCACCTTCTTGAATCCCATCTCCCTTGTCTCTTAAGCTGCATTATAACTGCCTTGAAAGATTGTTTCCTAATTATTTAAGAGTTACTGAATTAGCTGAATTAAGGCTAGAAACATGAACTTAGTGATTAATAAAGTCCTTTGAAAAGGATGTCTTTAATCACATATTCATTTTTGGGATAAGATTCCCTGAATCTCATGATTACACCCACAAAAATACAAATCTTAGTTGCCTTACTTGTCTTTCCTTCTTATATGTTGAACAATGTCAGCGCCTTGCATGGTCTGCTGTTACCTTCTAAACCACTTCCTATTGATTGTATTCTTCAAAATGTTGACTTTGAATGACTGCTGACTTCTATCCATATATGCACTGAAAGTCCCTGAAAGTAAAAATTACTCTTCACATTTTTTTGTTTCTTTTATCTTTTCTTATTATAAGAACTTCTTAGTGATTTCTTTCTATATCCCGTTATAGGAATAGCATCAAGAAATAAAATATATGCTGACAATTCACAGATTTATTATTCTATTTAATATATTCACATTTTAAAGAGTGATGTTCCGCAGTTAAATGAATCCAAAGAGATTAACTCTCCTTAAAAGGAATCAGTCCTCTCAGAGTGGTATATTTTGCCAGCACGGCTTGATCAGACCATAACTGGGTGTGGGCTTTCTGAGATTGAAACACTTTTCATCTGTTCATCTACTTGAGGTAGAAGTGGGGTTTTTTTTGAGTTTTAATATCTTAAAATATTGATTTTCTGTCTAATCATTATAATCAAATGCATTCACATTAGTGCATTTCAGTGAAAGTATCAACACTAAGAGAAAATTATATTTTTGAAGTGGAGTTGATTCACATACTTGAAAAATTAGTGTGTGTGGAAATGTACAAGTCCAGTTTTCATGAATCTTAGCTTAAAGTGTTTCAACTGAAATGCCAACTAAACTTCTGGAAAAACCTAGCTCTAGGATGAGCAGTGAGCACCTTCCACTTCATGATTTGCCCCTGCTCACTTGCTACCTATCAACCTTGACCATGGGTGATACCCAGCCTAACTCAACAGCAAATCATGGACTTAGTCAAAGGGACTCTGCTGATGTTTGGCTGTGTATATTCCATTCTTATTTGGCTATAAACATCCTCCTTTATACCTGGACATAACTCTCCCTTCCCCCAAAGAAAGGAAGTTTATCAAAGAAGACATAATAATGCTAATGTCTGATCTTATTCCTTTCCCAAGATGCCTGTCTGATGCCAAACTACAAATTAGCTAGATTGGACTCTTGAATATATAACCACCATTAATGATGGTTCTATTTCCTCACAGAATGGGGAGCGCTTGGTTTATCACAGAATAATAGCTGTGCCCATATCCCTGTGTGGGAACTGATATAGTCATTGTCACAGTTCTATCTGCACAGGGTTTAGGGAAATCAGGCCCATCGACCATGGTGAGGTTGATTGGTAGAAGACATAGCACCCAGACCTACCATTAAGAGTTAGTTCATGTTCAGGTCTACCATTTCACTCCCTTTTTGAAATCAGAATCCCTACTTTCATCATCACTTTCTGAAAGGTCATGCAGTTGGCACCCAAGGAGAGAAAGTGGGCAGGGCATTTATGGCCAATGAATCTGGGTAGTAAGTACTTGATCAGTGTACGTTCCATTACATAGCAAATTTTCTGCTCACACCCATACTGTGAGGCATATTTTTAAAAATTTTAAACTTATTCCATACTCTAATAAACACCTTTTTCCAACTAGCATTTAAGTGTATATATATATATATATATATATTTTTTTTTTTTTTTGCATCTTACCCGCAATAAATAATCCTTAAAGGATTCTAAATACTCTCCCTCCTCAAGCTCCCCTTAATTGGAAAGGAAGGTATGTATATGAGCTTAGACCAGGGTGGCCAATCTGCTATACATTGTCAAGCTGTTTTCTTGGTCGTTTTTAGTTGATTTTCTTTTCTAAGAGTTTAGTTGATTTTCCTTTCTAAAAGTTTTCCTTCTAAAAGTTTCCCTTTGATTAGGTAGGTTCAAAATGTAATGTTCTCCAAGAAATAAGGGTATACTCACTATTTTGTGGCTGAAATACACAACTAAACTTCTCAATCTATACAGTATACTTACAGTATAAAACCTACCCTCATACACTCCCACTCTTTTTTTTAATTAGAAAGAATAAAACATATTGTTATTACATAGAAGAGATTAACACTGACTATGTATTTTTTAAAATGAGGAATTTTAAACTTTCAAGGATAAAAGTATTTCCATACTAAGTTGAATTATTCAAAGAAAAAATAAAATATTTTGCATGGGCTTTAGTGTGTGAATCATTTTCTTTATGATGAAAATGATCATGTTTAATGATGTGAATCATATCTTTTAACAGTTATGATAAAGCTCCTAAATCCAAACTGAAGATTATGTGTCAGGGGCTTCCAAATTAAAAGCAAAAGAAATACCCTCCCAGGGTGAGTTAGTAATTTTTAACACTTGAACACCACTTGATAAATTCACCTGCTGCACTAATATGTACTTTGGTTTCATGCAGAGGTAAAGATGACTCATTATAGCCTTTTAAAAATTTGAATCCAAATGGCTGTGGAGAGAATAATTTTCACCCTGGGTAAATTTGGTCATATCCCCAAGGTGTACCTGGGCCTCAGTTTTAGCCCTTTGCATGGAGTTCTTGGTGTCATATTTGTTTAGTGTAGGCCTAGGACATTCCACATCAGATTAATCCTCCTCTAAGTGCTCAATTCTTATGGACAGAGACCTATATATTGGCTTCTCTCCATGTGTCCTAGCCTGCTGAACTGCACAGATTTGATTTTGAGAAATCTGATCATCCACACTAATGATCTTTTATCACTTTATGTATGTAGAGCCCAAGGCATTGTTATTATTTTCCTTAAATAGCAATCTATCCTTAGAATATAAGTGATTTATACTTATTTTTCAAAAGTATCATTCAGTTATTCTAATCAAAAAGTTGTATACAGTGGAATGTAATTAGTACCCTATATCTGTATGGTCTTTCCATTTTTTTGCTTTCTTTGAAGCAGATTACCCAAGTTCATTTCTATTAGAACAGATCCTGCTGACAAAGCATTCAAGTCAGGGTTATCACTGTCAAAGTGAAGTGGAAAATGGAAACAACTCTTATCTATTATAAGCCAAAAAAAATTACTTAGTATAAAAAAATCACAGAAAGAAAACCAATAAAACTACATATAGTTATCTTATTACATAATTTTAAATGAACAAACTACAAAGTTGTCTCAAGTAAACAAAATACATTTTTTAAAAACCGAATGAGTCAACCCTTAAACATTTACTTTAATGAAATTGAAATTATGATATATCTACCTAAGTGCCATCTTCAAGAAAATGAAAATCACCACTAATATTTGTGAATGGTGCAATATACACTTGTTATTCCAACTAATAATAATATGTGCATTCCTGAAAGGACCTTTGTGAATTTAAAATCACTTCTTTCTTAATTTTAAGGACATTTTTTTCCTAGATCTTTCTCTTATTATCTGCTAAGGAAATCCCAAGTGTTCAATTACATTTCATTTATTCAGATATTTTCATAAAATATATTTGGGGAAACTTCTCTAAAATATCATTTTATTTTTAGTAAAATTGAAATCTGTTATGCCAACCTTAAGCCTGGTCAGAAGGCTAAAAAAGACAGTGAACAGACTAGACACATAAGAGTTTCATAAATATTAGCTATTTTGAAAAGTTTTTATTATTCCTGCTGATTATCTCTAATATCCACTAGTTTAAGTGGTCTCTCCAAATTAAATAATTTTTATTTTTTCTCTCATTTCACATGATTTTTCTTCAATTTCTCTATCCATGATTTTTTTCCAGGTACTTTTAATTTATAAAATAAAACTCCTGAAATAAGCAATCAAATATAAATCCCACATTCAGGCTAATGGCCATTAACAAGGAATGGCAACATGATATTTAATGTGTTTTGATTTTGTTTTGTTATTTTTAAATACTTCCTGGTATACGATCAAGTTTTCTTCTATTTTTTTTTCTGTTTTCTTTTTTGCTTCTCCGTATCATTAGACAATGATCATATCTTTATTAAGCTACCTATAACAATTTTAAAGTAATTTAAAGAGATTATTACTAATTCCAAATATATCCTCATGCACTAATAATTATGCAATTAAATCTATCCCATAGTGGCATTATTACTTATCTACTTGAGGCATTATATTTAAATCTAGGTCTGATAACTTTTTTTTTCATTACAACTTTTCTTGCGGTTAAGTGACTAGCATTCCATTGTTGCTGTGTAATAGATGGATAATTTTTAAATTAGCAAAACCTGGTCAATTTCTATTATTTCACTTCTGAAAATAGTACATACATAATTCTATTTTGGATTATGCTTTCTTAGAAATGGAATCATTACTATCCCATCAATACCATTTTTCACATACATTTAAAATATTTTTTCTCCTTAAGTTAGTTCCACTTATGTAATTATGGTTATAGTTGTATAATGTTAAAACGTATGCATGACAGTTAGCATTAATATTGAGTTCTACTTATTTATGTAGGATTTCTAAAATTGTTTCGAGAAGCCCTAAATTTACACTAAGTGCAGACTTCATTATCTCCAAATTCTAAAACGTGAATAAAGTCCTAAAGTTCCATTTTCACTTTTTAGTTTTAATACTTATTTAATAGTCAGGAACACAGACTCTAGAGACAGTCTCTCTGGATTTGAATCCTGGTTCAACCATTTACTAGAGAAAGTTTGAGCAAGTTAGCATCTTCCTGGATATCTTGTTGAATTTGGAAGGTTGACTGCTTTTAGGATGAGTGGAGGTGGGAAGAGAGGGACTTCCAATAAGGTGGAACAGCATAACGAAGGCATGAGCCGGAAGTGGTCAGGAGACCCAGAGAAGTATTTGACTAAGCCAGAGGATGCACATGGAGGGCTGAGCTAGGAAGTATTAGGAAACATTAGTTAGGGTGGGTGGGTTCACATCATGAAAGACTTTGAGCATCTAGAAAAATAACAGTGAGGAGAAGGGTGTCATGATGATAGGTATTTTAAAAGGTAATCCATGCGTGAAGAAAGAGAATCAATGATGAGTGTCATTAAAGCAAAAAGGTAATGTATTATTCTGATGTGTGGTGAAGAATGTTCAACTAAAGATGGTCATGTAGGGCTTCCCTGGTGGCGCAGTGGTTGAGAGTCCGCCTCTCGATGCAGGGGACACGGGTCCGTGCCCCGGTTCGGGAGGATCCCACATGCCGAGGGGCGGCTGGGCCCGTGAGCCATGGCCGCTGAGCCCGCGCGTCCGGAGCCTGTGCTCCGCAACAGGTGAGGCCACAGCAGTGAGAGGCCCGCGTGCCGCCAAAAAAAAAAAAAAAAGATGGTCATTTATAAAGAGAAGGGATTGAAAGAATGTGAGAAAATTTTAATGGAAGAACTGCCTGGATAGAAGCTCCTGAGCCCATCCTCTCTCCCATCACCATTCCTAGTTTCATCTATTTTTTTTTTCACTGTTTTTCAGCAGGAAAGGAATTAACAGCTAAGTGAAGGAAGCATCAGTAACTGGAAAGAAAATGTTAGGAGTGGAGCAGTCATGAGATAGGATAATAGCATTGCTATCTTGTATGGCCTTCTTTTGTGCAGGCACCAAAGAATACAGCCCTATACCACCTATTTTTTCCACATGTTAACATTTCTGAAAACCCAGCCTGCTGTTGAATTTATGAAGAGGTGGTATTTATTATTAAACACATTAAACTGATTTAGAGACTATTATTTCCTATTGTTGGTTCAGTTGTCATAGCTTCAGTTTAAAAATTTAAAAGGTTCTTTGTTGCCCTCCAAATGGAAGGAAAAGCATGAGTGATTTCATTTTGAATATGAGTTAGTCTAGGGAGACAGTGTGGTTAGCTTGAGGTGAATACATTTTTTTTCCTTTTTACCAGATCATGCATAAATATTTCTCTCATTGGCTTTGGTTATTCAGCCTTAGTTTAGTATGGAAATGTACTTTTCAAGGCAGTACAGACATCTGACTTCTAATCCAATGATAATAGTGAGTGGAAAAGATTGGAAATATCTTGTCATTTATCTGCATCAGCTTGTTTTGTTCATGGAGCATTAATAATGAAGACGCGATTGTACTGATTGTAATCTTCTGTATAACCAGCTTCTTTGTTATTCTAGCCTTGGTCACCTTGGTGACCATGTTCTCTTCTGACCTTTTTTCTTCAAAGATATTCTATCCAGCTTATGAATCCCAAGTGGCTTAATGAGTGCCTCTGTAGGTAGCCTATTGTGCAAAGTTATAACAAAGCAAAACAGTGCACTAGAAATGCAACACAGCAATAATCCTATTAACTAAGGCAGCCTGTGTCAGCGATAACATAAAAAAGCAGTTTGAGTGAGATGGGAGGACGTTCTGGCTTGTCCATGGGCTGCTTAACAAGAGACTCTCTTAACCTCATCAGTAGGTAGCTGAGTATGGATCCTAATTTTCAGTTAGGGATGAAGCCCCTTGCTTATCATACTGCTGTTCAGTGACAAGCAGTTACTCTTGCCTGTTTTGTTGTGAACACCTTATTTGGGGCTCTTTTAATAAAGACCAGTAATGAAAGTTGTATGTAGTAACTATGAAGAAATCTCCTCTCCCTTTCCCTTCCTTTGTAGGCCCTGAAATTTGAATAAAATGTTTTTTGTTAAGAGTATTTCCTACACTAACTTCTATAACTCGAAACCAGATTTCTGAATGCTCAATCTTAAGTAAATACATAAAAATGGTTTTCTTTTTCAATTTAGATATTTTGTCTCAAGATTCTAATGTGTTGCATGATATAATCTTCATATCATTCAACAACTTCAAAAGTAGCTGATATCCCCCCACATCTTGGCAGTTCTCATTGTTCCTACCTCCACTGTATCCAGCACTTCACCAAATGGCCGATAGGCCTGATTTTGCCAAACCCTGTGCAGACAGCACTGTGATCCAAATTAGTTAATGAGAAAGCTCTCATTATTGGATTATTAACAGAACTTTATGCAATAAGCATGGATAGATAATGGAACACAAAAAATAGAAAGTATATAAAGTACATCTCCTTGTTAGGAACACCCCAGGTTGAGTGCCTACTCTTTATTCCTGGATGCAATTTGTGGGTATGTTTGGGCTTTAGAAAATTGGAATCAGAACCCCATTAGAGATAATCAGGTGTAGCCTCCTGATATAGCAGTTGAGAAAACCACATCCCATAGTGTTCCGTTTTCTGACCAAGGTCATACAGAGACTTTGTATCAACATAAGGGCAAGAATCCAAGTCTTCTTACTTCCAGCCCAATGTTCTTTCCACTTCACTTTACTGTCACAAAGTACAAGTCATTAACTTTAACATAAAAAGCAATTTGGGCACATGCTCCATTGAAAACAAACTATGTTGTAATATCAGAAATGATCCAGGTCCAAGAATGCAACCATTATAGTGTGAACTGAATGGCACGCAGGTCTCCCAAATGACATGAGCACAGCCCTTTTGAGAGATGCCTGTCAGTTACTTAAGACTTGAGTCTCAAACCCACATTAGTAACTTCCTAGAACAGTTTAGATTGTTTAGACTGCAAATATCCCAGTGGTTACTTCTAAAAGTGATGTTAACAATAAGGGGTTGGGCTTCCCTGGTGGCACAGTGGTTGAGAGTCCACCTGCCGATGCAGGGGACACAGGTTCGTGCCCCGGTCCGGGAGGATCCCACATGCCGTGGAGCGGCTGGGCCCGTGAGCCATGGCCGCTGAGCCTGCGCGTCCGGAGCCTGCGCTCTGCAGCGGGAGAGGCCACAACAGTGAGAGACCCGCGTACCGCAAAAACAAACAAACAAAAAAACAATAAGGGGTTTAATAATTGAACAAGACAAGTAGACCAGAGGTAGGAAAGTTCCAGAGTAAGTTAATTCATCAGTTGCCCAGATTCTCCTTCTCTGTGAATTCTCCTCTCTACTGGCTTTGATTTTCCAGTAACTCTGTGTTTCCAGGCATTACATGCAGCCATAGGCAAGAAAAAAAGTGACTAATTTCTGCCTGTGTACCTTTTTCAGAAAACAGAAAAATTTTCCCACTCACTCTCCTCAGCAGATTCCCTCTTATAGCTCATTGGTCAGAATTACATCACATGCCCTTGTCTAAACCAACCACTGTCAAGAAAATGGAATTACCACAATTGTCTTAAGAGTAACCAAGCTTCATTTCCCCTGAAGCACAAAGCCTCCAAATATCTGAACAACATCAGAGTTGTGTTGGAAGCAAAAGAATTAAGACATGTTTGAGGGAGGGTGGGATTAAGATAATCTGAGTATATTTCTTAATTACTAAGCATGTGTTTCTTTCGGAAGATATTCAGGGTGCAAGACATTATCGGAACCCAGGATTCAGCAGCATCTGACAGGATACTACTACTGGCCACAAATCTAAAAACATCTGCTGTGTGCAATAACCTGGCACCTGGGAGCATGTGCTTCTGTGCCAGTTATGACTGATCAGCCATATTTGGAGGAATCATTATTCTACTCACAGAAACAGGACACTCAGCAAACTTTAGAGAACAAGACTTTTAACTTAAGCAATAATGGAAGATTCGATTCACTTCCCTGCTCCCTCTCCCTCATAATCTCATTGACCATCCCAGATATCGCACTTGACAAGGGTTGCGGACTCTTTAACAATCAGGCTTCACAATGGCTCAGAATTTAGATCAGATCTAATGTACCAGGGTGGTGTTTTAAAGTCTACAAGTGGGGCAAGCAGAGGTGTGAACAGGCATCCTGTCTTCAAAGCACACTGATAGACTCACTTGGCTCTCACAGAGAGTTCCTGATATGTAGGTGTTTCCAGAACCTAACCTGAAGGGGAGGCAATCCTGGGGTCAGGAGCTAGATAAATTATGAGCAAGTAAAACAATGCCACTCTTTTTTGGCTTTCTTCATATCAAAATCTTCCTTTTTACCTTGCTTCTTCTAAAGCACTCTCATTATGTTGTTAGAAACCTTTAAGTGGACATACTGCCTTAATACACTTTGAAACAATCAATGCCAGTTTTGAGACTTTGTTCAGGGTGAGCCAGTCCTTCCCCTCCTCCTCCCAGTTATACTTTGAAGTAGAGAAAAGATCTTAAAGGTGGAGTTGAGTTTAGAGTCTAAGGGGTCCTTAATGTTAGGCTAAATTATTAAAATAGAATATGTATTTTATTTATTTAAATATTTAATTAATTTACTTATTAAAATATGCCTTTTATCTATGTTTGATAAATATATTAAAATATATTTTATTTATATAGGCATAATATTTATAAAATACATGGATTCTATATTAATGAACTAAGTAAACCAGAGGATGTGTTTAAACAGAGTAGTGAAAGAGTGAAATCAGGGTTTCAGAGGACTGGAGAATGGAACAGAGGAAAAGAGTAAAGGCAGAGAATCAGCTAGTGAAATATTGCATGATTCAAATGGAAGTGGTAAGATTCCCAAACAAGGAAATGACTCAGGCAAAAAGAGCCATTGCAACAGAATAATAATAGGAATTAATGGAGGATAGAGGACTAGACTATATGGAAAACTCGGTGGAAGTAGGAGGTAGTGGTAGAACTTGACTCTAGTGGGCAAGGCTGGGTGACAGAGACAATGACAGAAACAGAGTTGTCGTTTGTTATTGTTTTTGTTTAGAAAAATCTATGGTTTTGTTTTTTCTAACCTCAATACTTCCTTGAAGGAAAATATAGCATTCTTCTCTTCTTCTCATCTTTTAACCCTAGAATATCTAACACAATGCCCGGAATATAGTAGATGCTCATTAATATTACTGAGTAGATGGAAGATTTATTCGTCAATCCATTGTTGTTAATATATCTCTGAAACTATAATATAGCAATGGTCAATTAACAGTGAAACAATTTTGTAAACCATTTTTCAGGGTATACTTTAAAAAAATTTTTTTTTTATTTATGGCTGTGTTGGGTCTTCATTTCTGCGCGAGGGCTCTCTCCAGTTGTGGCAAGCAGAGACCACTCTTCGTGGTGGTGCACGGGCCTCTCACTATCGCGGCCTCTCTTGTTGCGGAGCACAGGCTCCAGACACGCAGGTCAGTAATTGTGGCTCACGGGCCTAGTTGCTCCGCGGCATGTGGGATCTTTCCAGACCAGGGCTCGAACCCGCGTCCCCTGCATTGGTAGGCAGATTCTCAACCACTGCACCACCAGGGAAGCCCTCAGGGTATACTTTTTAAACAAATATCTTTACCTAGAACATAGAGTATTTCTCCAGTGCTGAAAATGTTTGTCTAGTGCCATGAAATT
The DNA here is from genome assembly GCF_059928025.1 of Delphinapterus leucas. Lineage (NCBI taxonomy): Eukaryota > Metazoa > Chordata > Mammalia > Artiodactyla > Monodontidae > Delphinapterus > Delphinapterus leucas. The sequence continues at coordinate 23,118,412 of NC_143136.1, read as the reverse complement.
ATACACAGGATACAAGCTCAGGTGAAGGTGTTCTATGTGTTTCAATCTGCCAGTATTCAACATTGCTTTCAAGACCCCGTGATCTAACCCCTGCCAAACTCTCCAGTCCCACCTCTTGCTATTTGAGTTCTTTGCCTTTTTACTCAGCTTTTACCTTTATCTGGTCTAGTCCTGCTCATTCTTAAGATTTCAGCTTAGTCACTTCTTTCCAGAACTCCCTGTACTCTCACATCTGGGTTAAGAGACCCTATCTACTCCCAATACACACTAGCCCTTCTTCACATAGCACACATGATATTATCTAATGCTTCTTTGTCTACACTCCTTTCTTAATAACCATACTCTCACTAGCCTGGAGTAGACAGCCCGGTACTTAGCAGTTGCTCAATAAACATGGTTAAATTAATTTATGCATTAATTAAGAAAAGTAATTTTAAGTGTCTTGGTTGGGATACTTATAAATGTTTGTTTAAATGTCCCAAATCCTCTTAAAAAATCACATAAACCTGTTGGTATGTTAGTAAATAATTGCCTGCAGATTGGAACATAATGAGAGTTCTGCAATAGACGTATTTCACCTAGTTTGTATTTCAGTGTTTCCTTACCAGGAAAAATGAAAGAACAAGATAATGGTTTTCAGAGAAAGAATAACTAGAACACCTTAATCAAAAATGGGTTTGTGTGCCAAGAGTATAATGAAAAGAATTTCACATATGGAGTTAAATAAAGCAATGACAAAGGAAGGATAGGTGTCTTCATGTAGCCAAGGAGAAGGAGGAATTTGCAAAAATCATGAATAGAATACTCATTGTTGCAAGTAGACTTACACTCCTCTTCAGATGATCGTGTTCCTTTCTCTCCTCTCCCTGGTGCTGCCAGGCCAGACACAGTGGTCAGCACTGTATAAAAATAAACTTGAAATCTCCCATCTTACACATTTTATAATCAAGCCAGCCAAATACTTCCTAAAAACCTAACAGGTAGGAAATATAGTCACTGCTCTCCAGGAATCCAGTCAGGGAGATAATACTAAACCTATCAGAATAATGATGAATACTGAAGGTAAGCCCAATTAGTACTACTTTATAGTATACATGATATATATGCAGGAGAAATTTAGATCAGTGAGGACTAAAATAGTTAGGCAAGGCCATCTGGAGCCTAAGATCATTTATTCCACCATAAACTTTACATGGATAGGATAGAACTATGGTTGGATATTTAACCATTTTGACCACTGATGATATCAGTGAGCTTTTGCATAGAGGATTTATTGTTGATGTTAATTTAATGTTCATATTTGGAAGTCACTGTTCTTGGCACAGTTCTACTTAGGGATACCAGCTATGGCTGCTCAAACATACATAGGCAAAGGCAGTGGCCCTGGTTCTACCCTATTCAGGAGGTTAAATTGATCTATTACCAAATTGTTTTAATTTATTTAAAACCACTGTATAGTTTTTAAAAATGTAAATGTCATGAAGTGAAACATTTATCCTAATTATTTTAGACCACTTTTTTTGCAGTACAGAAATACTAACAGATTCCAATAATAAATCTGGGATATAATTTCTTTGTTTATTAGAATATAATTTATTAAACTAGAATATTATTGGAAATTAAATTTTAAAAATCTAATAAGCTCTCTTTATATTTGTGTAATATTTTATTGATAAGAGAATTTGAAATAGTTTTCAAATTGATTGATAGGTAAAGGTTTAACCTGAAGATTAAACTCGTGTTTCCTTGAGAAAGCCTTCTATGGTCATAGAACCTAGATTAGTTGCTAGTTTCTGTGCTTCTATAATATTTTGTGCACATATTATTGTTATTTCAACCTTCCTAATGTATTGCTGGCTTCTAAGTTTCAAAAGTGACACCTGTTCTTTTGAAAGGCATGTATACAGTTGTGTTAAAAAAAAAAAAAAAAAGGACTAGCAACCTCCTGCTCTTCTCTTCCAAGCCCAGCTGTCCCGAGTTAATCAGAGAAATAACTGTGAGTTTTCTTCTACACTTTTCTCTGTCTGTTATATATTTCATTCAGTGCTGTTACCACATTGCTTTATAATTATTTGGTTTGGGGCTCTTTCTTGCACTGTTCCAGTGATTCTCAACCCTGGCTGCACATTAGAATCACATATGGCACTTTTCAAGAAATTCAAATATACTGACGTTTCCTCCCCAAATTTTGATTTCATTGGTCTGACTGAGGTGAAAACCAGGTGTCACATTTTTGAAACCATCCCAAGTGTTAATGACGTCTGATTTATCTATGTGTCCCCCATCCCTACTTTTTCCTCATCTTGAAGTCTCATAAGAAAATGGTACTCATGGTTGTTGAATAAATTAACTTTTTAAAAGAGACAGAATTGCCTTAACTGGAATGGAGAATATCTAAATCTCCTATTTCTAATTTGCATACAGAAATATCTTGCCTTATGGAAAAAATGCATCACAGAAACATTGATAGCGAAGTATATTTCCAAAAATTAAATGACATTTTCCCATAGTTTTATAGAAAATTGGAATATATTTTGGATGGAGGAATTTTGGCTTTAAAAAGTTTAAATTGTAAATTTTAGTGAACCTTTCAAATATTTCTAAAATATAGTTAAGATATTAACCATCTCACTTCACCTACCATCAGAAAAGTGCTAGCCATTCTTTGTAAAAATGAAAATTGCACAGTGAGAGTTACTTCTCCAGGGAAAAAGGTGGGTTGGTAATAAGCCATGCCCTACCATGACCTCACAAGCACAATGTGAATCCACAGCCTGGAGCCTAACCGCTTCATGGCAGCGCTGATTCTTCCATGTGGGGACCAAGCCGATGGCTCTAGTTTTGTTTCAAGCTTAAGCACAGAGGGTTCCTGCAAATCCAGTTACTGACTGATGTAAGAACTCATTTTTCAAATAACTAAAAGCTGTGAAGTCTTTCTTGGGCCCTCAGTCCATTATTTTTAGCTCTTACATCTAAAGGAATTTACTGCTCACTTATCCTTTACTGTGTTGCTTATTCTCCACCGCTGTTTCTTGATTATTTGTTGAGGGTATCTGTCCTGTTGAGGATGGCTGTTTGATATTGTTTATTTAGTATCTGTCCTATGGTTTTTATCCTAATAAAAGTCCCTGTTCTTTCTCCTCTCCTCACCCCACTGAGCTTCAGATTGCTTGTAAAGGTGATCTGGCAACCCCTGTGTGCACTGGTATTTTTTTTAAAAAAAGCACTTTCCTCATTCATTTGTGAGTTTTTTAAAGAATATTATTTAAATGGATTACATTTGTATTTAAGAAAAGAATTTATACAAAAGGATAACATAATATCCAGATCAAGTATTAGGGTATTTTTATCTCAAGCAGGGAATTGGGGTGTATTTTAACAACTTGGATGAGTAGAGAAATAAGTATTGAATAGTTCAAATTGTTTTTTGAGCTCCCAGCTGGCCACCCTTAAGTGTATTAAATCAATTACTCTTCTTCCCATGGAAAATTAAATAGCAGGTGTGGTACTTAATGAACTGCAGCAACTTGAGCTTATTGGTGTGGCAAATTGTGATATTCATTTCCAATTAGAGTTCTTTTGCAAAGATCAATGAAGCACATTTTCACAAATTGAATCACACTAAACTAATAAACAAAATTCTCCCATCCCTGTTCATGGCAAATTATTATTTCCTTAACATTTAAAATCCCATCACACTATTAATTATAAGATACAAGTGCTAGGAAAGATCAAATATTTACCCATGTGTTTGTGTTTTACTTCCAATTTTATGAGAAAGGTAAGGAACATGAACTATTTGTAAGAAAGCTGTGTAGGAATAATCTTCTAAACTTGAATTTTTTTGATCTTTGATCTATAAGCATTTTTTAATTTACTAAATAACATGCTTGTCCTAATGATTAAAAGGTCTGATCTTTGGTAAATGAGAAAAGAATCCGTTGTAGCATAACCTTTAATTAATGCGTGCACAGTATACATTTACATCAGAAACAATGGGATCTGTGGGAAAAGGAAAATAGCTTAAGACTTTGCCTTTTGAATCACTGAGTTGCTTCAGAAAAATTAAAATGTTAATTTAGCAATCTTAAATGTCACTAGTTTATTCAAAGAATGCACAAATGTTATGATATTCATTTTCAAAGACCTTGTCACCTTTCACTCTCCCTTTAACATTTCTTTCAAAGTATACTTTTGAAGAAATATTATATATTTGCACAGTTTTCAAAGCTTTTAATGTTTCAATTACTGGTTCAGGTTAACTGAAATAGAACCACCTCTGAAGCAAAGGGTAAGGTTTGAACATGGATTTCTATTTTCAAAGAACCGAAAAGGGACATTTGGTGGGTATGCACATGCAAGAGTTTCCCTTTGGGAAGACTCTAGAACTTAAGAATAGTTTCTACTTTGAAACAAGTTTTCTAGTAGTTCATGGGGTGAACTGTATCTGATGAACGTTTCTAGCAGGAATAAGGGCTTATCAAATAGTACTCCCAAGCTGAGTGGCATTATGGTAATTTGTCAAGCCTTGTCAGTGTGGTCTCTCCAAAGAGGTTCAGCCTAAGGAAAAAAAGTAAAGAAAATGTTAAGGGAAAATGTAAAGAAAAATTCCTCTTTGACGTTTCATCCCACCCTCCTTTCTTTCTTCTAACTCCACCCTTCTCTTCAGTGGCTCATCTTCTGTCCACACCACTTTTGGATTTTATAGGTCAAGTAATTTAAAAGGGAAAAAATACTACAGATATTTGTCCAATTCAGTTTGTAAATAAAAGGTTAAACATCCCTGTACACACATGCATGCATGCCATCTTATCATCATTTGAAAAGAAATGAAATGAAGAAGTAATGGGAAGCTCTTAATATCAGAATAAAGGGTATTTCTTTAAACTGGGTAAATGTAGTTTCACAGAACCCACTAAATAAACTTATTTTTCTCATTTTGTCACACACTGGTGACCTTTGTCATAAATGAACAAAAGCTGCAGTCTACCTTTTGAGAACTAGTATACCAAATGCCCTGTTTCAACCTGTTGTACTAGTTGGAAAGGCTATAATTAACATTTCAAATGTATTGTGTCTTCTAGTTATTAGGGGTCTTGTTAAAACCTACATGCCACTTTGGTAGCTCTGAGCAGGGCCTGAGATTAGGTATGTCTAACAAGCTACCGTGCGATAGTGATTTTGCTAATCTGTGGGCCACACTTTGAATATCAAGGAACAAAACTATTTCCCCCCAAGTGTTAATAGCTAACCTGTAAGGCATTATCCTTTCTAGAACTTTTAAGGTAGAGGAGAGGAGTGTATTATGATGAAAATCCTTAAAGATGCAAAGAAATTAATCTGTAATGATAATGTTATCAGGGCATCATTTTCAGGGAGGTTAACTTTTTAATCAAACTTAATAATTTACAAGTTATTTTGTCCTTAGATCAAATCATGCCACGTTAAGTATTATTACTCTTACCTACTTGGAAAACACCCTCATCAACATGTGTTTCTGATTGATGCTTTCTTCGGTTATTCCCAGAGTATTCCTTAGTATTGATCAGCTTCCTTTGACATGTGTTCTAGTCACAAATGAAGGGTAGCATCAATCAGTTGGGTAGTCCAATTATTTTTCTCTTATTAGCATACTGAGGCAAAAGCAAGAAGAGAAATGGAGTTATTAATTTTTAAGGGATAATAACTTCCACTTTTACAGGATTTTATAATTTCCAAAGTTCTTACAACAATTAAGATGCCCTCCATAAGCTTGAGGATTATGCCTCTTTCCCCAAAATAGTCCCAGCATCCAAGTCCAATGCCTGGCAGCTGGTAGATACAGTGGGTTGAACAGTGGCCTCCCTTCAAAAGATATGTGAACTTCTAGAACCTGTGAATATGGCCTTATTTGGAAAAAGGGTCTTTGTGTGTGTAATTAAGCTAAGGACCTGGAGATGAGAGAATCCTGGTTTACACAGGTGAGCCCTCAATCCAATAACAAGAATCCTTATAAGGGGAGGAAGAGGCGTCAACACAAACACACAGAGGCAGAAGCGGTAGGAAGATGGAGGTAGAGGTTGGAGTGTTGCAGCTACAGCCACCGGCGACGGAAGAGGCTATGAGTATCGTCTCCTTTAGAGCTTCTAGAGGGAAGAACAACCCTGCTGATACCTGCTTTCGGACACTGGGCCTCCAGAACTGTGAGAGAATCAATTTCTGTTGTTTTAAGTCACTAGTTTGTGGTAATTTGTTATGGCAGCCACAGATAGCTACTAATATAGTAAGCAGAGCAGCAAAAATTCATGGAATGACTGAATAACTGAAGGACGACAGATATTAGAAATTTAATCTTAAAGAAAAGGAAAGGGGGGTCCAGAGTTGTGAAGTAAATTGCCTAGGTTTTCTCAGCCCAGCATGATAGAAATATCAAATATCGTATTATTTCTCTATATTAGTGTTGGTGTACTGAGACGTACATTTGACTAGTTGTCAAGCTTTTATAATTGTCCACAGAAGACAAAAGTTTAGGTGAAAATATTGAATACTGGATAGCAATAAGATTATGAATATCTTTCTCTGGAATAAGATTAGCGTTTTTGTAAATAACTTTTTGACATCTAGTTTGTAAAAACTTTAAGAATTATAAAATATTCATGTCATAATCAAACTAGGGCTTCCCTGGTGGCACAGTGGTTGAGAGTCCGCCTGCCAATGCAGGGGACGCGGGTTCGTGCCCCCTTCCGGGAAGATCCTACATGCCGCACAGCGGCTAGGCCCGTGAGCCATGGCCGCTGAGCCTGCGCGTCCGGAGCCTGTGCTCCGCAACGGGAGAGGCCACAATAGTAAGAGGCCCGCGTAACGCAAAATAAATAAATAAATAAATAATCAAACTAGACCGTGTTTGTGAGGCATCAGTGCTCCTGATCATTTCAATTAAACGACTAGTTATTTCAATGACAGGAGAAAAAGAGGAAACAGTTAAGAATAAAAGCTAAGCATACAATTTCTGTTGGAAGATAGACATGGGTTTAAATTGTGGTTCTACCATCCAGGGACAGTGAGACCTTGGCCAAGTTATTTAACCTCTCTGTGTCTTAGTTTCCCTGGGATAAAATTGTGTTTTCTTTAAGAAATGTGAGGATTAAATGAGACGAAGTTTTAAGGCCCAGATCACAGACCTTGGCATATCGTGTCATTACTGTCTGGTGTCAGGTACATGGTAGGAGTTCAATCAGTATTTGTTGAATGTATTCACTCAAGGCAGTAGTTGGACTAAAATAAGACATTTTAAGTATCTTGATTGTTCAAGCAGTCCCATAGCCATCATATACTTTTTTTTTTAATTAACCTTTTAATACCTTGTCCCATTAACCAGAGATCGAGATCATTCGCTTCATATTTGCTTGGTTATAGCATTTGAGATTTTTCTAGAAATCATTGTCCCTCAGAACTTTATATAAGATTGCTCCATTGTCTCTTGGCATTTAATGTTGCTGGTGAGAAAACCAGTGTAATTTAAAATTTTGTGCCCTTTTTGGCGACCTGTTTTGTTTTCTTTTTCCTCTCATTCTGGGACTTTTAGGATAAACTCTTTATCACTAGTGGGTTTGTTGGGGTTTTTTTAAGTTTTAGAGTCCCACTTTTTTTTACATTAATTTTTATTGGAGCAACATATACTTTTTAAAGTTCAGTTCAAACTATAAACTTACCTCTATGAAGTCATATAAAGTACAGATTCTAGATATCAAATTATTTTTATTCTTTACATCGTTTCATGAGTCATGAGACTGTCAAAGATCTATTACTAGGAGAGCCTGCATTTCCTTGAGAGTAAAAAGGTAAAATATAGTATAGCCTTCTTCCTTTTTTTTTTTTTAAATGTTCCTTCCTCTGAAATTGATTTCTCCTTCCTGATTGAAAAGTCTGGAATTTGTTGGCCTGCAGAGGACTTTGCAGAGGGCCCATCTGGTTAATTAGTCATCTGATTGATACTGGAGCATCAGCAGGGTGGGTTATAGATCATGGAATGAATGATCTGACACTGTATTAACTCAGTGTCATCTATGTGCAGGTTCCTGGAGACTCTATGGTAGAAGCAGGCTTATAAAAAATATCTAAAGAAAAGCTGTTTGTCTGTGTTATATTCAGTTTTATTCTGAACTCATGTTGTATATTAGTCCATGAACAGGAGGTAATTGATAATATAAGGGAGTCCTTAAGAAAATTTTGGTTAAAGGGTATCACGTTGAATCACAGTATACTTTGGACCCCCAAGCTCCAATTCTTTTGCATTAAATTGCTGTAGGCTGGGAATTACATATTTAGGCAGTTCAAACACATACATACTTTTTTCACTGATTTATTATTATAAGCATTAATTTTTTATTGAAGTATAGTTGATTTGCAATGTTAGTTTCAGGTGTACAGCATAGTGATTCAGTATTTTTATGTATTATATGCCATTAAAAGTTACAAGATAACATTACAAGATAATGGCTAAAAGGCCCTGATAATGGCTAAAATTCCCTATGCCGTACAATGTATCCTTGTTGCTTATCTATTTCATACATATTAGTTTGTATCTCTTAATCTCTTACCCCTATCTTTCCCTCCCCCCTTGCCTCTCTCCCAGTAGTTTGTTTTCTGTATCTGTGAGTCTGTTTCTCTTTTGCTATATATATTCTGTTTGTTTTATTTTTTAGATTCCACATATAAGTGATATCATATAGTATTTTTCTTTTTCTGACTTATTTCGCTAAGCATAATATCCTCTAGGTTCATCCACACTGCTGCAAATGGAAGAATTTAATTCTTTTTTATGGCTGAGTAATATTCCAATGTGTGTGTGTATATATATATATGTGTGTGTGTGTGTGGTTATATATTTCACATCTAATGTATCCATTCATTTGCCGATGAACACTTAGGTTGCTTCCATATCTTGTCTATTGTAAATAATGCTGCTGTGAATATTGAAGCTCATGTATCAAATTACTGGGTTTTTTTTTCCTGGTATATACCCAGGAGTATAATATGTTTGCTGAATCATATGATAGTTCTATTTTTTGTTTTTTGAGGAATCTCCATACTGTTTTCCATAGTGGCTGCATCAATTTACATTCCCACATACAGTCTATAAGGGTTCCCTTTTCTCCACATCCTCGTCAACATTTCTTATTTGTATGGTCATTCTGAGAGGTTTGACATAGTATCTCATTTTTGTTTTGATTTGCATTTCTCTAATAATTAGCAATGTTGAGCATCTTTTCATGTGCCTGTTAGCCATCTGTATGTCTTCTTTGGAAAAATGTCTATTCAGGTCTTCTGCCCATTTTTTGACTGGGTTGTTTCCTTTTTGATATTGTTTGTATGAGCTGTTTATATATTTTGTATATTAACTCCTTGTTGATTGCAAATATTTTCTCTCATTCTGTAGGTTGTCTTTTCGTTTTGTTATTGGTCTCCTTGGCTGTACAAAAGCTTTTAAATTAGGTCATATTTGTTTATTTTTGCTTTTATTTCTTTTGCCTTAGGAGACAGATAAAAAATATTGCTACGATTTATGTCAAAGACTGTTCTGCCTATGTTCTCTTCTAGGAGTTTCATGATTCCAGGTCTTACATTCAGGTCTTTAAACCATTCTGAGTTTTTTGTTTTTGTTTTTGTTTTTTTGTTATGTGGTGTGAGGAAATGTTCTAATCTCATTGTTTTACATGTGACTGTCCAGTTTTCCCAGCCCCAGTTATTGAAGAGGCTCTCTTTTCTCCATTGTATATTCTTGCTTCCTTCATTGTAGATTAATTGACCATAGGTGTGTGGGTTTATATCTGGACTGTTCTGTTCCATTGATCTATGTGTCTGTTTTTGTGCCAATACCCTGCTATTTTGATTTCTGTAGCTTTGTAGTATAGTCTGATGTCTGGGAGGGTGATACCTCCATATTTTTTTTTTCAAGATTGCTTTGGCAATTTGGAGTCTTTTGTGGTTCCATACAAATTTTAGGATTATTCTAATTTTGTGAAAAATGTCTTGGGTATTTTTATAGGGATTGTATTAAATCTGTAGATTGCTTTGGGTAATATGGTCATTTTAATGATATTAGTTCTTCCAGTTCAAGAGCATGGGGCATTTTATATTTCTTTGTATCATCTTTAATTTCCTTCATCAACATCTACCAGTTTTCAGAGTATAAGTGTTTCACCTGCTTGGTTAAGTTTATTCATAAGTATTTTATTCTTTTTGATGGGATTTTAAATGGATTTTTTTCTTACTTTCTCTTTCTGATAGTTCATTATTACTGTAGAGAAAAGCAGTAGATTTCTGTATATTAATTTTGTACCCTGCAAATTCACTGAATTCATTTATTAGTTCTAATAGTTTTTGGATGGAGACTTTTGGGTTTTCTATTTAAAGTATCATGTAATCTGCAAATAGTGATAGTTATACTTCTTCCCTTCCAATTTTTGATGTATTTTTTTTTCTTGTCTGATTGCTGTGGCTAGGACCTAACGATAGTGTGTTAGTGTGTTAGAAGTGGCAAGAGTGGGGATCCTTGTCCTGTTCCTGAATTTAGAGGAAGAGTTTTCAGCTTCTCACCATTGAGTATGATGTTAGCTATGGGTTTGTCATAAATGGCCTTTATTAGGTTGAGATATGTTCCCTCTCTACCCATTTTGAGTGCTTTATCATGAATGGGAGTTGAATTTTCTCAAATGCTTTGTCTGCATCTACTGAGATAATCATGCGATTTTTATCCTTTTTGTTAATGTGGTGTTATCACAATGATTGATTTATGAATATTGAACTATCCTTGTGTCCCTGGAATAAATCCAACTAGATCATGGTGTGTGGTCCTTTTTATATATTGTTGAATTTGGTTTGCTAATATTTTGTTGAGCATTTTTACATCTATGTTCATCAAAGATACTGGCCTGTAATTTTCTTTTTTTTGTAGTGTCTTTTTCTGTTTTGGCATCAGGGTAATGATGGCCTCATAGAATGAATAACACATATGTATTTAAATCTGATATATCAGATTTATATTTTTAAATCCATTTCATCAAAATCAAAAGTCTAAAATTCACATGGCAAGGAAAAAGTGTCTATATTAATCAGAATTTTTTCCCATCTCTTTTGATGTTATAATTATTCAAATCTACTTTTGGTTGGTATTTTCTATTATAGCTTCTTACTCTATGAACACTTCAATTCATACAATAATAACAGTCTTAAAAATTAACATTCATTGACAAGTTACTAGGTTCCAAGCATTGGTGAAATTACTTTATATATCTTTTCCTATGTACTCGGTGTGTGTGTGTGTGTGTGTGTGTGTGTGTGTGTGTGTGTGTGTGTGTGTGTGTGTGTGTGTGTGTTTTAAGCTTGAAGGACTATTCAGGAAACTAGCCTAAACTCTTCATTATGCAGATAAGAAAACCAAGACACAGAAAAGCTAAGTTGCCAGGGACACCAAGATGGTTAGAAAGGTATCATTGCAAACAATAACAAATAGCAAATCTGTGACATAGAAACAAAGGTTTCTCATTCAATTCTGTGAGAAGCAGAGCTGCTCAAAGAATAAAGCTGCCTTTGAAGCAGAGGAATGCTCCATCTAAAATCAACTCTGTGGAGTGCCAAGTATGACACGATGGGGCCAACATAGCAGAAAATAAAGTTTAAAAAAACTCAAAATTATTTACAGTTCTTTGGTGCCAATCCTTTAAAAAATCACTTTTTATGTATATTTCTAACTTGTCTTTGTTAGCTTCTCTTTGATACATTTGAAAAAGAAGTTTAACCTTCAGTATTCTTCATTTAGTCTACTTGATTAAATCAAACAACTGAATAAACAAGATGGAATCAAACAGCAGTATTCTCTGTGCTCAGAAAGCAGCACTCAAAAGGATTTTTAAAAAACACAAATTGAAATTAGTGGATGCTCATATGCAGTACTTTATAGAATTTCTAAAATCCACTCAGATTTGAATGGTGGAGGGAGAAATTTTTTAAAACTTCTAGAACAGACAGTTGAATATTTGACCTGCTCTGCATGGAAGGTTTAAAAATTTACTTACAAAAAGATTGAAAAGGAAGTTTCAGATTGTGGCATTTTTGTCTTGTTGGTTTCTGCTAAAGACCTCCCTTCGGGTAGGATTTTCTTCCAAGTACTTTCACTAGAGTATATAAATCAATGTAACACTGCCCGGTAATGGTACCCTAACCAGGTGAAATATCACAAGACTATAAAACACTACTTTTAGCAAAGGTTCCAACTTTGCCCCTACATCATCGATGGGATGTCAACTTGAAAGTCCAGTTATGTTAGGGCCATTAGAGAGAAAAGGAAAAGAAGATAGATGAAAGAGGACAGAAAGTGAACAATTTAAAATGAAAAGTTTATGGGACAAGCACAGCTAGATCTCTTAGCTCTATGGAAATAGAGTTGAAGATAAAGTAGAAAAAATGGAAATGTTATGAGAAAAGGAAAGGGCACTGCCTTATGTTTGACTCCCCAAGAAAAACTCTGACATGGCGGTTAATTGAAAAGTGCTCTTGGGAGCATCTGTAAGAGAATGAGAGAAACATAATTGGGCAAAGGGAGAAGTTGCAATGCATCGGCAAAGATGCCTCAGTCAATCCTATAGGAAGCCCTGAATCTGGGATGGCCCTTCAGAGTTGTCCCAAATCAAAGCAAGCAGGTGCGGACTTTGACCCCTGCATCAACCAGTCATTCTGTGCTGACTGGCCTTAGGAAGAGGCCAAAATCTGACAGGTGTGAGCACCTAGTCACCACACCCTTTTCAGGCCACAATAACTTTGCCTGTTCATTTATTGTCAAAATTGGCCAAGGGAAAAACCATGGAATGCCAAAGTATCACTTGGATTCCAAACATATTCTTTGCTGATTTGTCCTTGTATAACAGAACCCTACCTCTTCCTGATCATCAGGGTTAATTACTTCAGCCAAGGCAGTGACTCCTGTGATTGCTTCCTGCACTCTTGGAAGGAGCATGAAGTGACCAGATAGCAGTCATAGGTTAAAATTTAATGGGACTCTAACTACCCCCCTTTTGAATGGTTTTCCCCTGAAAACTACATCTACATTGCTTAAAGTTCCAGAGATAGAAAGCAAAAATTCTACAATGGGTCCCTGGGAGTAAGGTTCATCCTCCTCCAAGCTGGCCTCTCAGCTGCAATTTCAAAAGGTCATTCCATAACTCTCACGCACACAACTTTGGCATAGTGGAGTATACGGTAGGACCTATGGCACCTAGTATTCTGTGCCCATTTTCATACTTGCTTTTCCGTGAAAAAAATCCCTCGGCCTAAGATTATTTTGTGTTTTTCCATGTCATTTAAACAAATGCTCTGTAAACCCTCTCGTGTAACTAGTCAAGGCCTTGTGGGCAGGAGAGGCAAACCCACACCAGGAAAACACATCCATTCTAATCAAAAATAGACTTTGTCCCAGGGTACAAAATGTCTAATAAAAACATTTGTCACGATGTAGGTTTGCGGGACTCTTTGAGGGATTTTGCTGTATTCATGACTTAATATTAGTTTCTTTTAATGGTAGGTTGTACATTCAGAATGAATCAGCATTTGGGAATGGAATCCCAAGATGTTTGGTCCACACACGGGTACGTTTATGACACCATAGCTGTTGGGATGCTTGATGACAGATACGGGCTGACATCAAATGGCCAAGTCAATCTATCTGTTTGGGTTTTTCATGCCTCTTTGATAGTAGATACTCTCTTGAGGGCATATCATGTGATTTAAAGTTAATGATTTATGTTTACTCCCATATGTCTCTCTACATATATCTTCTCCATTCCTTTTGTCCCCAGCTTCCCAGTCTTTCTCCTTCCAGGCCCCTGACTAACCAAGACTTTTGCCACTGCCAGAGTCTTTGTGTAATCTTACCTCAGGCTACTTTTTTCTTCCAACATAAAGTGGGTAATTGATTACACTACCTGAATCCGCCCATTGGGTGGATTTCCCTTCACCACTGACTTAGAACTACCCCCAAGTGGGGCTGAATCAGCAGTCCATTTTCAGTGTGCACCCACACACTGATGTGACTGATCAGTGAATCAAGCTTGCCCTTTTGCCTTCTCTATCACTTACGTATAAGGGACCCCCATATGGCCATAGGTGTGAACTGAAGGAGAGGTGCTGGCACAAGGGTAAATAATAACATGGTGGTCTGGGCCACTCTTGCAACTTCCTCACGTTTACTTATGCCTTCTCATCCCACCGGTGACTAATCCCAGATGTGTCTCTCCCATCTTATTACAGATTGTTGCTGGACACCTTCAAACTTATGATTTAGTGCTTATGACAGAAACCAGCTTGGGATAGGCAGTTATTTGATGTCCCATAGACAGTGGCCTGTTGCTACCAGAGTGATAAGCATCAGCAGTTGTTTTTTGAGTTGTATATAGTTCTTTAAGGCAGATAGCCTGATGTTGCTCCAGAAACTGAGCTGTCTGTGCAGTGACTCTCCTATATGGTCTTGCCTTAAGTCCCACAATATATTTTTTTCCAACCACAGATAGGTATCTGTTATTATACGGTCTGCCAGGTTGCATAGACCTGCTACAGAGCTCTTTCCTGCTCTAGAACCCACAACAAGCTGTCAGCTTTTCATGCTACTCAGTAAATGGTTTGAAATAGTATCCATAGGCATAGAATATGCTGCCTCTAGAGCCCAAAGAGTCTTACCAGGCATTATGTTTCCTTCTTTGTGGTGGAAATTACGTGATGCAATAATTTGCCCTTTATTTTAGGAGAAGATGCACTGATATGCCTCAGACCAAGGGTCCTCTGAAGACCTCACTGATATGGCAGACTCCTAAATATTCACATGAGTGGACCGATGTGTTCCAAATTGTCCAGACTCCTTCAGACTGTATTATGACAGAGGGAAGAAGAGTTAATATAGCCTTAAGACAAGACCATAATTGTGTACTGTTGTCCATCCAACATGAATTCAAACTGCTTTTGATCCTTCTTCCTGATTAAGATGGAAGAGAACACAGTGGTAGTGTTCCGGGTATATGAAACTGCGTTCATCTGCTCTATCAGAGATACTACATCTGATGCCCCAGATGCATTAGGACAAATACTTGTTTGAGTTTGCAGCAGTGCACTGTAATTCATCAAGATCTGTGTAGTTTTTATAGGGGCCAGACTGGTTAATTAAATGAGGATATTATGAGGACTACCATACTTCAGTCTTTTAGATCTTTG
The DNA here is from genome assembly GCF_059928025.1 of Delphinapterus leucas. Taxonomy (NCBI): domain Eukaryota; kingdom Metazoa; phylum Chordata; class Mammalia; order Artiodactyla; family Monodontidae; genus Delphinapterus; species Delphinapterus leucas. The sequence goes on along the minus strand of NC_143136.1, from coordinate 23,103,175 downwards.
AGTGGCACTAATTTCTACAAATACTCCCCATTTGATTTTCCCCATTATGCTGTCACTCCAGAAACCAAGGAACCAACGTGAGTTCAGCCAACCACCATGCAAATCCACTGTCATTACATGTTTGGTGGCCAGAGAAATGATCACGAGATGGATTCATGGACGAATTGTGACCTAGAACTGGGATAGGGTATCCTTAATTACCTTGCCTATATCTGCTCATGTACTTCAACAGTTCTAACAAGAGTCATGACGTGATGCTTAAGTCTCCACTGATTAATGTCAAAAGGCCTCACATTGTCTAGGTATTTCCTTTCCTTAATGTTATCTGAAGAAATGGCCATAGATACCTTTGGAGAAGCATCAAGTGAATGATTACCATATACCCTTTCCATGATGTTGCAACATCTGTCTTGATCAAGGGGATCAAACCCTTGCTTCAGTCAGTAGGTCCTGGATGTGAGCATTGACTCAGGTCTGGTAACCCAGATCAAGGGATCTTGACTTTTTATTGGTTGAGCTAAGTTCAGCCTCCTGATCTTGCATGCATGATTTCTTTAGATTATATAGATTGAGAAATTCTCTTGTTGACTGCCTATTTATCTTGTACCAGGATCTCTGTTCTAGTAACTATCTCCATAGTGCTCTGCACGTTGAGCCACTCTCGCTACCATTCTCATCTTCTTAAAGCTAAAAGGAAAAGCTTATGAATAATCTAAAAGGATTAATGTTAGATGTCAATAATTCGCCAACAGTAAAGGCTACGAGATGTAGGATTACTTCTCTACTGCCGAATGAATCTCCTAGGCTACCTAATTTCTTTCAGTATAGCTGAATACAGATAAGTCTAAAGAGAACAGAAATTGAAGTAATGCAGAACACGCCCGTAAGTTAATGATTCAACTTCCCCACTCCTGAAAGAACAGCTTCCCAGTATTGGGGCCCCATTGAAATGTCTAAGAAATCATGGTGTTGATCCCATCTATATAAATCCCTGGGGTTTGCTCATGTTATTCTTGTATCTAAACCAATGTTTTCTATTTTATAGTAAAGTTTTCTCAGTTCAGATATGTGAAAATACCATGGGCAAAAAAAAGAATGTTTAGGAAGCTTGTTGTAAAAAAAAAAAAAACACAAAAAGACGAGCTCATCAACTTACTAAGAAATCCATTCCTAAAATCTTAACTCTGAGTAAGCCATTTTGACCCCTTTTGGACACAGTTTCCTCATCTATCAATGAGAGAGTCAGAATTATTTGAAGACCTCCATAAGCATGTTTTGTTTTTTTCCGTACAAATAGCAGGTACATGGATTGCCATCTCTGATTCATAATTGCAGAAAAGCCATACCGCAGTCATGTCCTATTACATTTCAGATTAATTTAGGAGTACCTTTGGGGGATAATGAATGTTGTCTGGCTCTTCTAAAACTAGCTCTATCATTCTGATGTTCTAGGGAAAACAAAACAAACTACAAGAATCACCTATGGATACTTTTAGCCAGGAAGTATATAGCTATAGAGAATGATCACTGCCTCATGAGAGTCAATTATATGCATCTCTCTTCTAAATTTTGTATTCAGTGATGTTACATTGGTAGCTTGATTTGCCCCATGGTGGGAGTACTTATACTTTGGAAATCAACAAACATTATAATTCAGGGCTTTTTCTTTTCTTTTTTATTTTAAAGCTGGATGCTAATGATTTCTACCTGAAAACAAGAAGGTGAAACTAGGTGACCAAAGAATTACTTGAGGCCTTAAGATAAGTCTTCTTTCAAGCCAAGAACTTGGATTCCTTCTAGAAATTAAAGGAGAGTTTCTTCCAGAGGAACATGAGTAGTGCTAGAGATAGTGAGATTTTTATCTAAACTGGTAGGAATAGGATACTTGAATATTTTTAATAGTTTAAATATACCATCCACTTTAAAAAGTCATATATACGTGGAATCTAAAAAATACAACCAACTAGTGAATAAAATGAAAAGCAGACTCACAGATAAGAAAACAAACTAGTGGTTACCAGTGGGGAGAGGGAAGGGGGAGGGGCAATAAAAGGGTAGGGTTAAAGGGCTTCCCTGGTGGCGCAGTGGTTGAGAGTCCGCCTGCCGATGAAGGGGACCCGGGTTCATGCCCCGGTCTGGGAAGTTCCCATATGCCGCGGAGCGTCTGGGCCTGTGAGCTATGGCCGCTGAGCCTGCATGTCCGGAGCCTGTGCTCCGCAATGGGAGAGGCCACAACAGAGGCCCGCGTACCGCAGGAAAAAAAAAAGGGTAGGGTTAAAAAAAAGGGTTATTATGGGATTATATGAAATCATCTAAGTAAAACTTTTGAAAATTGTAAAGCACTATAGAACTTAAAGAATCTTTCATTCAGTGAAAAAAAAGGCATATATAGGTGAAACCCAAAGTTCTTATTCTATTTGTAAGCAGTTCATTTCAGCTTATATAGTCTAAAAAAGGAGGCAACAGAGTTGAGAATTTTTATTAAATTAATAGATGTACTATCATTCAAAATGGATTATCAGTCAAAATGGATTCTATCTCCTTCAACCTCCAAGAAAAAAATTTCTCCAACAGGATTCCTATAGATAGGAGGTTAGATTACATTAGATTTCATGCAAAATGAACTCCTCAGTATGGGTTCTTTCCTTTTAGCAACTGATACTCCATTATTTAAATAACACCTTATCTTTTTCTTTTTTGAATACTTTATTGAGATATGACTGACATACAAAAAGATGTAGATATTTAATATATTCAACTTGATGAGTTTGGAGATAAGTATACCTCTGTGAAATCATCACCACAATATATGCCATAAACATTTATCATCTCCAAAACTTTCTTCCTGCCCTCTTTTTTATTTTTTCCTTGTGATTAGAATATTTATCTACCCTCTTGGCGAGTTTTTAAGTACACAATACAGCACTGTTAATTGTAGGCACTATGTTAGATGGTAGATCACTCAGATTTATTTATCTTGTATAACTGAAACTTTGAATCTTTGACCTCTCTGTTGTCCTCTCCTGCCAGCTTCCAGCAACCACCATCCTATTCTCTGATTCTGACTTTGACTATTTTAGATTCCTCATATAAGTGGTATCATGTAATATTTGTCCTTTGCATCTGACCTATTTCACTTGAGTATAATGTCCTCCACCTTCATCATGTTGATGTAAATGACAGGATTTTCTTTTTTTTTTAAGGCTGAATAATATTTCATTGTATATATATACTACATTTTCTTTATCCATCTATACATCAATAGACATTTAAGTTGCTTCCATGTCTTGGCTATTGTGAATAATGCTGCAATGACTATGGGAGTGTATCTTCGAGATCCTGATTTAATTATTTTGGATATATACTCAGAAGTAGACTCTCTGGATCATATGTTATCTCTATACAGCAGGTTCTTATTAGCTATCTATTTTATACATAGTAGTGTATATATGTCAACCCCAATCTCCCAATTCATTCCACCCCACCACCACCACTTTCCCCCCTTGGTGTCCATACGTTTGTTCTCTACATCTGTGTCTCTATTTCTGCCTTGCAAACTGGTCCATCTGTACAATTTTTCTATATTCCGCATATATGCGTTAATATATGATATTTGTTTTTCTCTTTCTGACATTTCTATTATTTCTTTTTTTTTTTTAAGAGACCACCACACTGTTTTCCATAGTGGTTGTACCATTACCTTCCCACAATCACTGTGCAAGTGTTCCCTTTTCTCCACATCCTAGCCAACACTTCTGATTTTTTTTTTTATAATAGCCATCCTAATAGGTGTGAGGTGATACCTCACTGTGGGTTTTATTTGCATTTCCCTGAAAATTAGTAATGTTAAGAATTTTATTTTTTAATTTACATTAAGTTCTACGTGGTAGGTAGAATTCTAAGATGATGTACAATGTCACTTGCTGTCTTCAGTTCTGTCCCCTGGACTGTGTACAGAACTTATGATTGTGATAAAATAATCAAGGCGGTGATATTGGATGTTATACTGCAAAATGAATATTGTAGATGCAATTTAGTTTACTTATCAGTTGACATTGTTAATCTAAAAGGAGATTATCTGGATCGACCTGACCTAATCACATGAGCTCTTTACCTGTGGGTCTAAATGTGAGAGGCATTGGAAGTCACAGATTCAAAATAGCCGACATGTTCTACTGCTGGTCTTGAAGGAGCAAACGCCATGTTATGAAGAGGGCCATGTGGCAGGCAGCAGTGAGTAGTCTCTAGGAGCTGATGACAGCCTCTGGTTGCTATCCTACAACTGTAGGGAACTGAATTCTGTCAACAACTTGAATGAGCTTGGGAGAGGTCTCCAAGCATTAGGTTGGACTGTAGTCTCCGCCAAAACCTTGGAGAATTAATACATTCAGAATGATTTATGAATATATTATTATGTCCAAAACATTGCATAGTGCCACTAAAAGGGAACAATTAGGGAAAATTTTTCAAAAGGTTGAAAACTCTCATTGCTATTTAAAAAAAATAAAACTAAAACAAATAAAACTAAATAAACAGACTGAAAAATTAAGTATTTGGAAAATTTCCAGAAAGAAAAAGAGATATGGAAAATACAAGAAACATCAAGTATTAACCCAAGAGGTCTAATATTCATTCAACAATAGTCCTAGAAAGAGAAGAAAATTTCCAACGATTGAAAGAGCCAAGTCTTTAGATTCAAAGAGCTCACTGAAAATCCAGTACAATGAGTGAATAACACACACACAGAATTACCATTGAACTACAAATTTTCAAGGAGCCTGAAGAGAAGGAAACTTGTATGAAAATATTCTAAAATGTTTTTGAGATTAAATAGAAAGTCCACCTACAAAGGAATGTGAATCAGATTAGAATCTTCTCATCAGCAACCCCAGATTCTGGGGGTAGGGGACAGTGGGGAATGAACTGATGTTTTTCGAGCAAGTTCTGAGAGTGAAAATAACTTTTAATATAGAAGTCTGTAGACAGCTAAAGTATTAATCTGAAATAATGTCATGATAAACATATTTTCAGACATGAAAGAAAGTTTACCTTCAATGTACTTTTTTTCCTTAGCAACTTGCTTAGGAATGCACTCCAGCAAAAGAACGTCCCTTAATCAAGAAGATGAAAATACAGCAACCAGGAAACAACTAATCCATCTCAGGAGAGCAGTGGAGGATTATTGTGGAATAACCACAGACTGAGGGAACAAGTTCCAAAGTCTAAGGGCTCTGACAGGGAGGTCTCCAGGGCAAAAAGTGGAGTCAGTAGACTACTAGAAGACATAACTAGAAGTTTTCTTTTTAAATTAGGGATATAGTAAAGAAAAATAATACAAGGAGAAAAAAAAACTAGAAATTCTAGGGGGAGAAAATTTCCCCTCAAATTTGTAATCTAGATGTGATATAAACTAAACTGATTTTAAATAATTGAATCATTTTAAAAATTCATTTGGGGCTTCCCTGGTGGCACAGTGGTTAAGAATCCACCTGCCAATGCAGGGGACACGGGTTTGAGCCCTGGTCTGGAAAGATCCCACATGCCACAGAACAACTAAGCCCATGCACCACAACTACTGAGCCTGTGCTCTAGAGTCTGCAAGCCACAACTACTGAGGCCCACATGCCACAACTACTGAGGCCCACGCACCTAGAGTCCATACTCCGCAACAAGAGAAGACACCACAATGAGAAGTCCGTACACTGCAATGAGAAGTCCGTACACTGCAATGAAGAGTAGCCCCCAGCTCGCCACAACTAGAGAAAGCCCGTGCGCAGCAATGAAAACCCAACACAGCCAAAATAAATAAATTAATTTAAAAAAAAATCATTTGACCTTAATGCTGGAAGCATCCTTTTAAAAGTATTCTAGAGGTTGCAACATCCTAAAGAAAGAATTCAGCCTACCTGGCCTCTTTATTAAGCAATAGTCATACCTTCACAGCATAGTTATAACAATATACTCTCCAACATTACCAACTTTTTACCTAGGCTGCAAATAAAGCCGTGGGTACCATTTCAAGTCATAGAATTGAATGTAACTATCAACAATCCTGACAATGTAAAAGGTTAGCTGGCCAAAGATGGAATTTGGGAGATGAGAAACTGGTTATGTGCAGGAGAGGAATTTAAGGAAAGTGAAGTCTTTAATATGTGCATCTTACAAAATAGTAAGTTAAAAGATATTGTCAAAAATGTCATGCTATGAAAAATCTAAGTTTAACCATGACCTTATTTTAAAATTTTAAGGTATTGTCAAATAGGAGAACAAGAAAGGAGAAAAGGGTATTCTAAGAAAAATAATCCCATCTTTCAGTAAGGAGGAATCAATAGATATTGCCTCAAGAAATGGAGTTGTACACACATTAACTAGAGTTGCTGAACTCACGGTAGACCTAAAAGCTGACACTGATGAATCAGGTTTCCCGGGGAGAGGTGTCAGGAAACTTTTTATCATAGATTCTTCTATATTATTTGGTTTTTCATAAGTATGAGTGACTTTGGTAAAGCATATTATTTTAAGCTTGATTGTATTGGACTACTAGTAGAAAAAAATTAAATTTGAAAGCCAAGGTGTAAAATATATCGCCAAACACTTCAAATACTGACATGTTTGTACACATTTTTACAAATAAGGTATATATTAACAGTTTTCTCCCCAGATTTATTGAGATATTATTGATATAATGTAAGTTTAAGGTGTATAACATGATTTACCATGTGTATACACTATGAAATGATTACCACAATAATGTTAATTCAGGTCTTCTCACTTAATTATCAATTTTTTTTGTTGATGGGGATGGTGGTAAGATTTAAGATCTACTGTATTAACAACTTTCAAGAATATAGTACAGTGCTGTTAATCATCGTCACCGTGCTGTAATTAGATCCCCAGAATTTATTATCTTATAGCTAGAAGTTTGTACTCTCTAAGTACAAACTTGGCTAAGATTTTTCCCATACACCCCACCCACAGTCCCTGGCAACCAACATTCTACTCTCTATTTCTCTGAGTTTGGCTTTTTTAGATTCCACATGTAAGTGAGAACATATAATATTTGTTTTTCTCTGTCTGACTAATTTCACTTAGTGTAATGTCCTTGACGTTCATTCATGTTATTGCAAAAGGAAGAATTTTCTTTTTGGGGGGGCTGAATAATATTCCATTGTGTATATACACACATCATGTCTTTTTTAATCCATTCATCCATCAGTAGACACTTACGTTATTTTCATGTCTTGGCTATTGTGAATATTGCTTCAATGAACATGGAGGTGCAGTTATCTCTTTGAGATAGTGATTCAGTTTCTTTCATATATATACCCAGAAGTGGAATGGCTGGATCATGTGGTAGTCCATTTTCAATTTTTTGAGGAAGCTCCATACTGTTTTCCATAGCTGCTGTACCAATTTACATTCCCACCAACAATGCACTAGGATTCCCTTTTCTCTGCATCCTTGCCAACGCTTGTGTTTCTTATCTTTTCCATAATGGCCATTCTAACAGGTGTGAGATGATATCTCATTGTGGTTTTGATTTGCATTTTTCTGATAATTAGTGATGTTGAGCATCTTTTCATGTATCTGTCGGTCATTTGGAGGTCTTCTTTGGAAAAATGTCTATTCAGATATTCTGCCGATTTTTAGTCAGTTTTGTTTTTGTTTTGTCTTTTCCTATTGAGTTGTATTAACCCCATATCAGATAGATGGTTTGACAATATTTTCTCCCATTCTGTAGGTTGCTTTCTCATTTTTTTTCTTTTGTTGTGCAGAAGCTTTTTAGTTTGATGTGGTCCCCCTTGTTGATTTTTACTTTTGTTGTTGCTTGTGCTTTTGGTGTTATATCAAAAAAAAAAAAATCATTGCCAGAAACTATGTCAAGGAAATTTCCCCTTATGTTCCTTCAGTATTTTTACAGTTTTGGGTCTTACGGTTAAGTCTTTATAATCCATTTTGAGTTAATTTGTAGGTATTGTAAGATAGGGGTCTGATTTCATTCTTTCGCATGTGAATATCCAGTTTTCTATATACCATTTATTGAAGAGATTTTTCTTTCCCTATTGAGTATTAGCTCTTTTGTCAAATGTTAGTTGACCAGACATTTGTAGTTTTATTCTGGGCTCTCAATTCTGTTCCATTGATCTACATGTCTGTTTTTACGCCAGTATAATACTTTTTTGATTACTGTAGCTTTATAATAAAGTTTGAAACCAGGACACGTGATGCCTCTAGTTTTGTTCTTCTTTCTCAAAACTGTTTTAGCTATTCTGGGTCTTTTGTGGTTCCATAAGAATTTTAGGATTTTTTTTTCTATTTCTTTGAAAAATGCCATTGGAATTTTGATAAGATTAGATTGAATCTATAAATGCCTTTGTGTAGTATAGACATTTTAATGATATTAATTCTTCTGATTCATGCACATGTGATATCTTTCATTCAATTTCTTTCATCAATATCTTATCATTTTCAGTCTATAGATCTTTAACCTCCTTGGTTAAATTTATTCCTAAGTATTATTTTTAATCCTATTATAAATGGCATTGTTTTTTCTTTATTTCTTTGTCAGGTAGTTTTGTAAGTGTACAGAAACACAACTGATTTGTATATGCTGATTTTGTAGATGAAGGTTTTATATGTCAGTGATTATACCGTTAGCCCTAGTAGGTTACAGAACTGACACACATTTAAGCTAACCAGGTAAACTTACGTACAATGAGGTATTAGACTTTAAAATAATAATTAAAAGCTCTTTCTATTTAGTTACTCTATTGATAGTTTCTACTCCAGAATGGCCTCTAAATTAACTTCCAAATTTCAAATAGATCATAACTTACATAACTAACTCCCAATACTGTAAATAATTTTACTGAGCATAATTAATAAAATTGACCATCTGCCTTGCTGAGCTTGAATAAGGGAGAATGAACAATGAGACACAACCCAGCAATAATAATGAGGCGAGAGTATTCAGGATGCAGTTCTGAGTCTCAAACTCAACCACATGCAAATGGCTTGTGAAGAATAAATGGATTTTTGTTCTTTTACCTTAATAATGGTCTCCATTTCCACCACAGAACTTTTCTTTTTTCTTAACCCATATACTTTCGGTAAAAGCACATTTACCAAATACCATTTATTGAAAACACTGTTCTATATTCAAGTGAGTATCAGTATGTATTGGAAAAGGAGATATGTGTAGATGCTATGCATTTGAATGACCTTTTAAACCCTGACTTCCTTGTGTAGAGGAGATAACACTTAATAAAGTCAAAGTCTTCGTTTAACTTTAAAAAATCAGAATGTCATAGCTTTGAAGTATGTGAAATAAAAACTGGCTTTCCTAGTACTGTGAAAGCTTCAACTTGACTCTGCTTTTAGAGCTTTAAAAAAAAATCGAAAGACTTAGTTTGGGTGTATAATTCCTTGCTTTTTTATAAATATGAATTGCTTAAAGAAATTATTTTTACTATTGGTAAAAATGACAGGTTCTTTTGAAAATCTGTATTCAATATGATTCTACACCTTTCTTTAATATTAGCCAAAAAACAGGGTCAATATTTTAAAGTTTAATGTTTCTCTTTTATGAATTAGTGAAGATTAAGATTAAATTTGAGTCTTTTTTAACGTGAGCTTATCTAAGGTGTCATTCAAATAATGGTTCATATGTGGTTTGTAACATGGGAATTTAATACAAGTCATTCCTATGTGCGTGACTCTGTTCTTGTAGCTGAATTACATACAAAGCTGGAACTACCAAAAATATACTTGCAGTTTCAGACCAAACTATCCTCTGACATCATCACTGTTAACAAAGAAGGAAATAGACACAATCCTGAACCACTAGCTCCAGAGGATCTTGCTCCTTGTCTGATATCTTGCTCCTTGTCTGATATCCCCTTACTTGTTCTAGTAACTGGGATCTTAATTTATACACATTTGTATAAACCCTCCCCTTGAACCTCAGTTCAAGTGAATAAGTTATTCTTTATTCCAGTCATTTATTTATTTATTGACCAATTTATCAGATTTTTGTGTGCCTATTATATTCTAGGCACATGCCTCTTTGTTAATCTATCATGAAGAACAATAATTCTTACTTTAGTCAACTTAAAGTCTAATGGGAGAGTAAAGTAGTCTTATTTGACTATTGAACTCAGTATCCCAGTTCTGCTTCCAGAACCTAGTCTTTCTAATACTTCTAGGACTAGAGTCCTAGTATCCCCATCCCTTCACAGTTGGATTTCAACAGCTTTCTGTTGAAGGTGACTTGCCATTTGCCTGCACTGTGGGCTGTTATCTGCTATTGGTCCCTGTCTTGAGCACAGATGCAGACCCTATAAATATTTCTAATTTCTTGGATGTGATAGCTCCTATTCTCTCTGTCTTAGTGACAAATCAGCTTCCATTAGACTCCCATCTCTCCCTTTGCCTCCTTTCTCACTGTCTTTGCCTTAACTCTGCCTTAACTCAGACTCTTTATCTCTTTCCTAGACTAAATTTTCTTCTAAACAGTCTTGCTGTCTTTTTTTTCCACTCCAGTATATAATCTATCTGCTTTATTTTTTTAATTAACATAACTTGCATCAGAAATGCACAAATCCTAAGTGTGATGTAGTATGAATTATTATAAAGTGAACATACACCTGAAACCACTACTCAGGTCTAAGAATAGAACATTACCAGCACCTCAGAAGCAACCCACAAGCCCTCTCCCGATCATTTTCTGCTCCCTTATCCCCAGTGGTAACCATTATCCTGACCCCTTGCCCTTTTATGGTTCAGGGAGAACTGGCAGCTTCAGATTGCCCCCAGGATCCACAGATCTCCAAAGACCAAGTTCCTCTACCAGATCTGCTTTCCTTGGGCCTCCCTTCTGGGCTCCGATGGCCTTTTCAGTAGATGGCTCCTATCATGATGAAGGAATTGCTTGAGCTCTCTCCTAAGGTAACCCCATAGTGACTTCACATTCATCCAGAGCACATGGCCCTCTGCCCCTCCTAAAGCACCATACATTAGTTTGGCTTATTATTGAACAGCAAACAGACAGAGGCACATAGTATATATTCTGTACTCAGCTTCTTATGCTCAACTTCACATCTTAGAGACTCATCCCATTTTTTCTTTTTTTTTAACATTAGCCATAGTTCATTCAGTGCATTGCTTGCAGAATTCCATTGTATGAATAGTCCACAAATTATTTGTCCATTGTATTGTTGACTAACATTTGAGTTTCCAGCTTAGCCTTTTACAAATAATGCTGCTGTGAACATTCATGTAAAAATTTTCAGTACACATGTGCATATATTTCTGTTGGGTTATGTTAGGTATAAAATATTTTTGAAATAGTATTTATATGTTCAGGTTTAATAATTGTCAAACAATTATCTGAAGTGGTTGTACCAAATATACTCTCACCGGAAGCTTATGAGAATGTCCACCTGCTTTCAAACACTTGGTCTTGTCAGTCTTAAATTTTAGCTATTCCAGTGCGTGTGTAGTGATGTTTCATTATGTTCTTAATTTTCACTTCTCTGATGACCAGTGTGGTTGAGCAGTTTTTCAAGTATTTATTGGCCATCTTGGTATCTTCTTTTATGAAGAGTTTCTGGCTTAAGTCTCTTGCTATTTTTCTTTTGGGTTTCGTAAATGGTTTTAAATCATAGCCACAAATTCCTTGATGCTCCCCCTATTGGAAAATGGGGTCTATGTTCTCTCCTCCTGAATCTGCACAGACTCATGATTTCTTCAATAACAGAATAGTGAGGAAGTGATGCTGTGTGATTTCTGAGGCTAGGTCATAAAAAGCCATTCACCTTCTACAGCATTCACTGGAGAACTTGGTTTTGGAGCCCTGAGCCACAAGGTAGGAAACTACAGTCTTAAAGGAGTCCTGTGTTAGCACTCCTGTCAATAGCTAAGCCCACTTTTCCAGCCATTCTCAGCAAGGCACCAGATGTGTGAGTGAAGCTGTTCTGGACCCTCAAGACTACCTCATTCTCCAGCTGAAATCTGCTTGGGATTTACTGGGTTTCTTGATTCTGTAATTTATCTCTTCTAACAAATCTGGGGAAATTTCAAATATTATTTCTTCAAATACTTTTTCTTCCTCATTCTTTTTTTCTCTCTTTTGGGACTCCAATTAGACATATAATAGACCCTCTGATACTGCCTCACAGGTCCCTGGAGCTTTGATTTTTTTTTTTAGCATCTTTTATTTCTCTGTCCTTCAGATTATATAGTTTTATTATTTTCACACCTCCTCTATCTTTACTCTGTCATCTCCATTTTGCTTTTAAGCCCACATAGTGAATTTTTATTTCAAATATTGCATTTTTCAGTTCCAGAATTTTCCTTTCTACTTAAGCTTAGTAAGCAGGCTTCAGGAGAACTTCCCTGAGTAGATATGTGTTTTGTCATGTGAGCGAGATAAGAATTGTCTGACCTTACCTTGGAGAAATCTGAAACTGAAAAGTTATATGAGGTTGGCTGGGTTGGAAGTGAACTCCACACTGAGAAATAGAGGCAGGAAATGGTGCATATTTCTCTCGGTCTACATGTTGTCTCCTTGCAAGTCTCAGATTCATCTCAAGAGGGACTCTAAGAGAATCTCATGGAAGCCACGTAATTCCAACTTAATAATGACCTTTTGGGGACTTCTCTGCTGACACAAGTGGTTAAGAATCCTCCTGCCAATGCAGGGGACACAGGTTTGAGCCCTGGTCCAGGAAGATCCCACATGCCACAGAGCAACTAAGCCCGTGCACCACAACTACTAGAGGCCATGCTCTGCAGCAAGAGAAGCCACCGCAACGAGAAACCTGTGCACTGCAACGAAGAGTAGCCCCCGCTCACCACAAGTAGAGAAAGCCCGCGCACAGCAACGAAGACCCAATGCAGCCAAAAATAAAATAAATAATAATGACCTTTTGGAAGCTCAGAGGTTGAAGAGGAAGTTGTTGACAGCCAGCAGGAGTAAAGGCAATATCAGATCGATGGATCCGCAGTAAGCACTCTGACCCCAGTACCCCTTAGATTTTCTCTAAGAAATCTCCAAAGGAGACCCATGAAAGAAAGATAACCTTCTCTGAACTCAACCTGGAGTAGCCCCAAAATGTCTGCTGAGAATAATTGGATTAAGAAAAGAAATATAATGAACCAGACACTCCTCCTCCACTGCACCCAGCTAGCAGATCTGAGCTGAATGAGGGGAGAAGCATTCATTGGATGAGAGCAGGGGTTTTGATACTGTATGGGAATGGGGACATGTGATGAATAGTCTGGAATAAAGTCTCTTGTAATCTAACAGTTAACAGAAAAGCTATGGAAATTTTCTAATGTTTTCATTTAAGAACTAGGAGGAAAAATGAATGTACAAATCAAATCTGAAATTACAAAAGGAGAAAGAACAAGGTTTGTGTCTGCCTGTATGTATGTATACACATATATGTATTGTAGGATCACTTCTTTCACTTCTATCAAAGTATGTCCATATATTAAAGTTACCTATCATATATCATATACGATCATATATTTATGCATACATATATATTTTTACTTATATACATATATAAAAAACACTGAAATATTGGGCTTCCCTGGTGGCACAGTGGTTGAGAGTCCGCCTGCCGATGCAGGGAACACGGGTTCATGCCCCGGTCCGGGAAGATCCCACATGCCGCGGAGCGGCTGGGCCCGTGAGCCATGGCCACTGGGCCTGTGCGTCCGGAGCCTGTGCTCTGCAACGGGAGAGGCAACAGCGGCGACAGGCCCGCGTACTGCAAAAAAACAAAAAACAAACAAACAAAATGTATTCTATTTACATCATAAAAAAGCAATATAATTTCTTTTTAAATGGTCTATGAGTTAATAGTTTCTGTTAATCAAGTATCCCAGATATCCTGAGTCCTTAAAGTTATCACCATTTTTAAAGTTTTAATTTTAATGATTTAGAGAGACCAAGTATTTCATTGTCGTATATTTGAAGGATAAATCACATATTAGTTCCCTTGATTAAGTGATACACTTGATAATACACAATTGCTTCCATAACATTTTCCTTAAAGAGATTTTGCCTTTATTCTGACTTTCTCCAGCCTTTATCCTGTCCTGATACTCGGACCTCAGAGTTTTAACTTCGTCACATGAGAATTTTTTTTCCTGATTCTTTCTTCGAGTGTAAGTGTGTGTGTTTGTCACTTAGTCCTTCCTAACACTTTGTTCTTCTCTCCTCTTTGGATATTGCTTACAGCATTTTACTATTACCCTAGATTTTTATGTTTTGAAATTATCTGACATTGTAAAGTATGCTTTTCAAATCCTGGGAAATCCATGTGCTTTCCTTCTCCCTTTAGATTTATATTTCTGCTCTTTTACTGCTGGCTATTCAAACTATTTATACTCCTTCCGTTTTTATGCTGTCTTCAAGCTAATGATTTAACTTTAGCATACATTTTATTTTGCCATTGAACTTACTTTCCATTATTTTCTCATAACTTTTACAGAGAGCCTTTAGTGAAACAGTTACTCTACTACCTCGTTTGTGATATTAGTGCTGTCCTGTGATTCTAGATCTAAATGGGTCTGTTGGAATCCTCCACTTTTTGTCTCTTATACATCGTTTAATACATTTAACATGTGACTCACTGCTCTTTCTACTTGTATCTTTCTTGGTTCTTTTTTGCTTGTTATGGCTGACATATAAAAGAACTATAAACATTTAATGTATACAAACGGAGTTTGAAGATAAGCATACACCCATAAGCCATCACCAGAATCTATGCTGTAACATATCCATCACCTCCAAAAGTTTCCACCTGCGCTCTGTACTATTATTATTGTTACTACTCTTGCTTCTCCTGTTCCTCCTTATCATCATCATCGTCATCTCCATCATCATTATAAGAAAGATAAACATAAAAGCCTCTTAACAAGCTTCTAAGTCTACAATACAGTATTATTAACTCTAGGCACTATGTTGTATAGTAGATCTCTAGGACTTACACATCGTGCATAACTGAAGTTTTGACTACTAACTCCCCCTTTTCTCCTTCCCTCAATCCCTGGCAACCACCATTCTACTCTCTGTTTCTATGAGTTTGACTGCTTTAGATTCCTCAGATAAGTGATATTATGTAGTATTTTTCCTTCTTTGTCTGGTTTATTTCACTTAGCATAGTGCCCTCCAGGTTCATCCTTATTGTCACAAATGGCAAGATTTCCTGGTTCTTTATTTGAGGAGTCCTATAGAATTCTTTTACATCATCCTGTTACAAACGGGGCTTAATCTAAATATTGATTTGATCCAACTGTCAGTGTTTCTTTATTGCGTAAAATTCACACTAAACCATAAAAGACCGAAGGCAAAAAAGAGGGAGGTATCTTTACGAAAACGCTAAAAATCAAGCTGATTAATTTTAACATTTCTTAAATTTACTACTAATTATATATGAAATTGCTAAGGATAAAAAAAATCAACTCTGATTTCATTTTCTAACTCCTGTGCTAACACTGTGCATAGCGAGATCAGCATAATAAATTTCCAAAGCCTAACTACTGTGCTCAAAGGATAATCAAGGATTTTAAAGAGTCACATTTTCAAACCTACCATTTAGGTTTTAAATTGTATAATGTTCCAGTACCCAGAATCTATCTGCAAGAGATGTGGGCAATCCTTGATGAAGGTCTCGGTAAATCCATTCTTTTCTGCAAGAGAGAGGTCTGCAGATCAGTTACTCTCTTTACAAATTAAGCCCTCATTTCATAGACAACAAAATACCCAATTAGTCAAGGATCAAATGCTAATAGGCAGAGTTGAATCACCCAGGAATAAAAGATGCAATTGCATGGAGATGTAAGACCTCCCTTAGAATTCTAAGACATTTAAGCTTCCCCTACATCTCAATTCTTTCATCACATGAAAATCAACGGGCTATTTATATGGTCAATGATAACCTGTGATTGCAGTTACTATAATATAAAATAGAGCAAAGCCACTAATTTCTAGTCTGCTTCTATTACATTTGTTTTCAACATGGCAGCATGTGTCTTAGCTGCGATTGAATTAACGTTAATGAGAAATATACACCTGAAAATATAAACTGGAGAAACCAGTCACTTCTATTGATGTCAGTCTCTTCCTGGTCATATTCTTCAAAAAATATATACATTTCTCCCCCTTGAAATAAACATGTCCAATAAATATATTCCATGTCCTTTTTGAACAGAGTTAGAAATTATGTGAAGAAAAATGAAAGAAATTATAGAGAAAAATGTTAAGAAAATTATGGAGAAAAGGGGGAAAACTTGTCCCTAGGTAGGATTGCATACAAATGTTACCAACCAATATAAAGTGGAAGGAGAGTGTGTGTGTGTGTGTGTGTGTGTGTGTGTGTGTGTGTGTAATCTAGGCCTCCCATAATTAAGCTTTTCTGTGAAAGACATTTAATGTGTGTCAGAGAGCAGAACAGTTAATAAAAAAATTCAAATGCATTTTTGTTTTTCTTTTCTTTTGTATATATTGAAAGCCCCCACCTCAATCCATATATCCCTCTCTTTTAACTCAGAAGTTATATACTTTATTTCTATTCTTTTAGCATTTACTCTAGAAATATCAACATAAACGTTTACCATAGAGATAATCTGTGTTAACTCTACTCCAGAATAATGCAAGGACCTTTAAATAATTTAACTCAAACCACTTTGTCCTCTCTAAACTTTTAGAAGATGGTATTTTAATTCTATCTTAATTTTTTAACACTTAAGGTTAAAATGGTAATAATGATTTAGTATTTCCGAAATGGTTACTATCCCCTTAGCTCAAGTTTTCTTCCATCTGATACCTTTTTTTTGTGGTCAGTTTCATTCTGGAAAATGTTATAGATGCTCTGTTCATCCTAAATACTTTGTGTTTTCTCTAATACCCTCATTTTGCCTATAGTCCTGAAAGTCTTGTTAGTATAAATTTGTAGATCAACAGTTGTCTTTCAGCACTTTGAAGATATCCCTCTCCTTTCTGATTCCACTGCTGTTATGGAGATAGCACTTTCAATCTTATAATTATCCTTTGAAAGGTACCTGTCTTTTTCCTGGTTGCTTTATGATCTCCCTTGTCTTGGGTACTCTGAAATTTCACTACTATATGCCTAGTATGAATTTCTTTAAATATATTATTCTTAGGATTGGTGCTTTTCATCAACTCTGGAAAATTATCATTTTCTTTTGAAATACTTTTATCTCCCCAGCCTCTCTGTTATCTCCCACTGGAATTCCAGCGAGAAATATGTTATATTCCTTCTTTGCTCCTTCTCCTATCACCTCTATATCTCCATCTGTTTTTGTCTCTGTGCTGCATTCTGTTTAATTTCTTTTGCTCTATCTTCTATTTATTCATGTTCCCTTCAGCTGTGTCTAATATGCACTTTATCCCATCTATTTATTGAGTTTCTAATTTCAGTTATTCAGTTTTTTATTTTTGGAAATTATATTTGGTTCCTTTTCAAATATGCCTAGCCATTTGTACAGTCCTTTATCATATCTTGATTCTGTCTTTTATTTTCTTGAATATATTTAATATGCTTATTTTATATTCTGTATTGATAATATCACCTGCAGTCTTTGTGGGTCTGATTTTGCAGCCTGTTATTTCTGCTAATTGTCCCTCCTGTAGCTTATTACTTGATTTATTCTGTGATTTTCTTTATGGTTACTTCTGTCCCGTATGAATTCTTTGAGTGTTTGATTTCAGAGATTCTGCTAGGGAGGATCTACTTGTGCTCTGGCAAGTGTCTGGAGATGTTGCTATCCCAGGAAAACTTCAAATAGTTGAATTCAGGAGTTTTCAGATCATGTGGTTAGTGTGAACTTGGGGCCCAAACTCTTAGGAGTGTGAGTTTATGATTAACAATTTTCAGAAGATTTAAATCAAGAAAAATCTTCTCCTCTTTACCCAGAGTCATGGCTGGAACATGCACATATCCTTGATGGATCCTTCTGAAATGCATGTTTTTCTGTAATTAACTCAGTGTTGGTGTTTCCCAGAGCTGCCATGTACAGCCTGAGTGGCCCACATTCACATTGTGGTTTCATGGAAAGAGAACTCCCTGGGGTTGTGCCGTGAACGTTTGCAAGTATGCATAAGGGTCTTGGTGTCATCATTTGGGCATCATAGTTTTAAATGACTCTCTGACCTGACTGCTCACTTTGCTCACCAAGTTTGCCACATCCCTCCCCCAATGTCACTTAATTCCTTAAAGCACAAGCTCTACCCAGTACCAGGTCACCAGAAATGAGCAGATAGATCTCTAGGGCAAACTCAAGCTTTAGTGAACTTCTGTCTTTCAGAATTTTTGCATTTTTAGTTTTTTTCCTAAACTATAACCCACTCTCCCCTACAAATTAAGGAATGCATTTCAAAAGGGTTTTTTTAGTTTGTAGACCATTGCTATATGTTTTTGTACTGGAAGCGGTTCTCTAGACATTTGGTCTCTCATATCGCCAAAATAAAAGAACCTATAGGACCTACTCTGAAATCACAGACTTAGTCACTGTTATTCCTGCTGCTCACATCACCTCTGTGAGCAGGGGATCTTTACGAGCTATGGCTCCAGAATTAGGAGCTCTGGTTTTTGCAGTCTTCTGAACTCTGGTGGCTTTATTTCATCATGGAGAGTCTACAGAGAATCCAATGATGATGAGGGTTGGGAAAGATATAACCGGAGGAAGGATGTACTTCTGACTTGTCAGGCTGATCAGTTGACTCTGTTGGGTATTTTCAGTTTCCCCTTGCCATACACACTGTTTTTTCATATTACTACAATGATGTTTTTTGCCTATTAGTTTTAAATCTATTCTCATATAACAAGGAACCCATTTATATCAATTTGCTGCTTTTTCTCCCCTTGTAAATATATGCCTGATTCTTTTCACAACCTCACAGAGGTGAAGGGGAAAGGAAGGATCAATTACTAAAAGCTTACTATAAGCACCTGCTAGGTACTA
This sequence comes from Delphinapterus leucas, assembly GCF_059928025.1. Taxonomy (NCBI): domain Eukaryota; kingdom Metazoa; phylum Chordata; class Mammalia; order Artiodactyla; family Monodontidae; genus Delphinapterus; species Delphinapterus leucas. The sequence goes on along the minus strand of NC_143136.1, from coordinate 23,084,176 downwards.
CCTATATGTTATTTTTTATTCTTGTTTTATAGATAATAACATCAACAACAATAGTGATACAGGCTTACATTTATTGAGAGCTTACTATATGTCAGGCACTGCTCTAAGTATGGCACATGTATCAAATTTTATATTCCTCACGACAACCCTGTGAGGTGCCACTTCTATCCCCATTTTATAGATGAAGAAATAATCTTGAAGTTAATTTTCTGAGTTCATAGAGCTAGTGAGTGACAGATCAGGATTTAAATTCAGGACTGCCTGACTCCAGACTTTATGTCCTTTCTTTGTGCAACAAATAGGCTACTGTTCTAAAATCATATTGGGCACTTGGGGAAGCAGTATTTTTGTTTGACAAAACAACAACAAAAAGGCATTTCAGTGATGCTAAAGAGTTAATACAACTTTAGAGCGCAAGACAATATTTTTAACAACTGAAAAAAATCCAGTTCTTTGGCCTTACAGAGAACATTTAATTCTCATGGCTGTGCCTGTCATGTATTTCTACATCAATTGTGGATGAACTATTAACTTCCAAATTAGTCGCTCCAAGGTTCTATTTACATTTTTAATAGAGAAAATATCAGAGGATCATAAGGCCTAAGTTAGATTCAAGAAATTTTCAAGATAAATAAGTGATCAGAGCAACAGAATGTATCCCAATGCCATATATATCATTAAAGAGTTAATTAACTATATTAAGGAAAATATAGTGTCAATTTGTTCTAATTCAGAAAAAATTGAGATAAATTATTAAAACCAGACTTAAATGAAGAAGGTTTGATCTGCATAATCTACAGGAGACTTGTCTGGCCACCAAGGACTCCTTGCTAATGAGCTCTGACTTGGTTAAAGCCCCTCTGAGGGAGAATGTTGAGTCTACAATTGGCTTGCTAATGAGCACTGTCAAGATGTAGATTGGTCTCAGGTGCTGTACTCTAAAACAAGCAGGAAGTTTTCCTCCTGAGTCAACTTCTTGAGCAGAACTTGGTATGCAAGTTTACCCTGTCACCTTGCTCCAGCCATAAATCACCACAGTTGTGTCATTTCTTGGGACAGGGCACAAAGAATATTTATCGTGAAATGAGATGATTTGTAATTTTTAGGACATCAGTAGTTTCTCCTTAATGGCTTTCTCAGCCAAATTACTGATGGATTATGAACTGATAAAAAGTCAACATGATATGTTAATAGATTTAAAGTATATTAGAATATTCTTCTGGACAAGAGAAGCAAATATTTTAGACATTCAAGCATGTTTCTTTAACTCTTAAACAGCTACAGACAGAAAAAAATCACTAAAAATAAACTCTGGTGTTGACATCTCATTTTAACCATAGCAAACAAATTGAAAAGCCTAGGTATTCTATAACTTTCCACCAACTTCATCTTTATAAACAAGTTCTAAGATAGTGTACAACAATTTTAGGAAGCTCTAATTTTCACAAAAGCAAGATTCTGTAGCCACCTTATATTCAGCAAAGTTTCTATTGTAATTTATAGGATACTCTGAGGTAGGCGCAGTTCCATTTATGCTAAAAGTCCATCACTATGGAGTTACATACTTAAAGTAGGCTACTAGGGTCAAAACTTCTCAAACTGAATGAAACCACTTCAGTGTAATACAATTGTTACAATTTAAAATTGTCTTTTGCATTGTCCCAGTCAGAAGCTGCCAATAGTTTGGTATTGATCAGCAAGTTAAAATCCTTCATCTCTGATGTATGCTTTCTTGGTTTTTTTGAAACCTTACTATTTTTCAAGTGGTCAGGACACCACTAATAATATAATTTAGAAATGTAGATATCAAGTGAAGTGGAATTCTTAGGCTACACACCCACATACTCACATATACATGCACATGCATAAACACACACACACTAATTTATGTTTTTGCCTTTGTTACTAAATTTATTATTATGTAGTCACATCGAATGTGAGTTGCTAGTCCTACTGTGAGATCACTTCTTAATCTAATTTTACTTTTTTGTTTTAAGTAGAGAATGAATTTGAATCCTGACAATCTCTCACTCTTCTCCAGTCTCATAACCTCATGTTATACCCGTGGCTTCCTCTTCACTATGGCTAGTCGATAAAGAATTTACCTAACGTATACTGAACTATTACTTAATGAGATAGCTACAAAAATACATTATATAAGTTCCCCCCAAATTGCAGTGTACCAAACACTGCCTAAGTGCATGGAGGAAACACAAGAAAACTAGACATGTTACCTAATCTTAAGCAGCTTCTAATTTTATTAGGAAGATAAAATACAAGTACATCTGTGATTCAGAGTAGAATGTGTTGAGTGTTTTAAAAAATAGAAAATGCCATAACACAGTAGGAACCATTCATGCACACGCACAAAATTGGAGCCATTGAGCTCCCTCAATTTTCCTCGTTCCCATCCCTAAATTTAATTACCATTTATCCTTATTTATGTTCCTCCTGCTTTCCTAAACCACTCATTCCATCAAGACTTTTTTTTTTTCAGTTGACATATAGTTGACTTACAATATTGTTTCAGGTATACAGCATAGTGATTCAATATTTTTGCAGATTAGATTCCATTACAGGTTATTACAGGTAATGAGTATAATTCCCTGTTCTATACAGTGTATCCTTGTTGCTTATCTATTTTATATCTAGTAGTTTGTTAATTTCATACCCCTAATTTGCCCCTGACCCCTTTGGTAACCATAACTTTGTTTTCTATATCTATGAGCCTGTTTCTGTTTTGCATGTACATTCATTTGTATTATTTTTTAGATTCCACATGTAAGTGATATCATACAACATTAGGCCTTCTCTGTCTGACTTACTTAAGAATATCACACTCTAGCTCCATCCACATTGCTGCGATTGGCAGTATTTCATTCTCTTTTATGGCTGAATAATATTCAATTGCATATATATGCACCATATCTTCTCAATCCAGTTGTCTGTTGATGGGCACTTGGATGGTTTCCATGTCTTGGCTATTGTAAATAGTCTGCTATGAATATTGAGGTGCACGTATCTTTTTAAATTAGTGTCTTTGTTTTTCCTGGATATATCCTGAGGAGTGGAATTGCTGAATCATATGATAGTTCTATTTTTAGTTTTATTTTAAAGAAACTCCATACTGATTTCCATAGTGGCTGCACGAATTTATATTCCCACCAACAGTGCATGAGGGTTCCCTTTTCTCCACATCCTCTCCAACATTTGTAGATACTTTTTGATGATAGCCTTCTGACAAGTATAAGGTGATACCTCCTTTTGCTTTTTATTTGCATTTCTCTAACAATTAGTGATGTTGAGCATCTTTTCATGTACTTGTTAGCCATCTATATGTCTTCTTTGGAAAAATGTCTATTCAGGTCTTCTTCCATTTTTTTGATTGAGTTGTTTGGATTTTTTTGATATTGAGCTATATGAGATACTGTATAGTTTGGTTATTAACCCCTTGTCAATCACATCATTTGCAAATATTTTCTCCCAGTCCATAAGTTGTCTTTTTATTTTGTCAGTGATTTGCTTTGATATGCAAAAACGTTTAAGTTTAATTGGATCCATCTGTTTATTTTTGCTTTTATTTCTTTTGCCTTAGATAAATCATAGCAATATTTTTCTATCTATGTCAATGTTTTTTTATCTGTGTTCTGCCTATGTTCTCTTCTAGGAATCTTATGGTTTCAGGTCTTAAATTTAGGTTTTTAAACCATTTTGAGTTTATTTTTGTATATGTTGTGAGAAATGTTCTAGTCTCATTGGGTTTTTTTGTTTGCTTGTTTGTTTGTTTCGTCATTGTTTTGTATATGGTGTGAGAGAATGTTCTAGTCTCATTGTTTTACATGTGACTGTCCAGCTTTCCCAGCGCTTATTGAAGAGACTGTCTTTTCTCCATTGTATATTCTTGCCTCCTTTGTTGTAGATTAATTAACTATAGGTGTGTGGGTTTATTTCTGAGCTCTCTATTCTGTTCCATTGATATATGTGTCTGTTTTTGTGCCAATACCATGCTGTTTTAATTACTCTAGCATCGCAATATAGTTTGAAGTCTGGGGGTGGTAATACCTTCAGCTTTGTTCTTTTTTCTCAAGATTGTTTTGGCAATTTGGGGTCTTATTTGGTTCCATATAAACTTTAGGATTATTTGTTCTAGTTCTGTGAAAAACGTCTTGGGTATTTTGATAGGGATTATATTAAATCTGTAGCTTACTTTGGGTAGTATGGCCGTTTTAACAATATTCTTCCAATTCAAGAGCATGGGACATCTTTCCATTTCTCTGTATCATTTTAAATTTCCTTCATCAGTGTTTTATAATTTTCAGAGTATAGGTCTTTCACCTCCTTGGTTAAGTTTATTCCTAGGTATTTTTTTTGATGTGATTTTAAACAGGATTGTTTTTTACTTTCTTTTTCTGATATTTCATTTTTAGTGTATAGAAACAACACATTTCTGAATATTGATATTGTATCCTGCAACCTTGCTGAATTCATTTATTCTGTAGTTTTGGGTGGAGACTTTAGAGTTCTCTATAGAGATTATCATATCATCTGCAAATAGTGACATTCTTACTTCTTCCAATTTGGATACCTTTTATTTTTTGTCTGATTGCCATGGCTAGGACTTCCCACATTATGTTAAACAGAAGTGGCAAGAGTGGGCATCTTTGTCTTGTTCCTGAGTTTAACAGGAAGTCTTTCAACTTTTTAATGTTAAGTTTTATGTTGGCCATGAGTTTGTTGTAAATGGCTTTTATTATGTTGAGATATGTTCCCTCTATATATATCTACTTTGATGAGAGTTTTTATCATGAATGGATGTTGAATTTTGTCAAATGCTTTTTCTGTACTTATTGAGATGATCATGTGATTTCTATCCTTTCTTTTGATAATGTGTTTCACATTGATTTTGTGAATGTTGAATCATCCATGTGACCCTGGAATAAATCCAGCTTGATCACAATATATGATCCTTTTTCTGAATCATTGGATTTGGTTTCCTAATATATCTTGTTGAGGATCTTTGCTTCTATATTCAGCAAAGGTATTGACCTATAATTTTCGTGTTTTTTTGTGTTTTTCTTTTTTTGTCTGTTTTTGGTATCAGGGTAATAGTGACCTCGTAGAATGAATTTGGGAGTGTTCCCTTCTCTTCAGTTTTTTGGAATAGCTTGAGAAGGATAGGCATTAGTTCTTTATGTGTTTGGTAGAATTCCCCTGTAAAGCCATCCAGTCCTGGACTTTTGTTCACTGGGAGTTTTTTAAATTATAAATTCTATTTCACTTCTGGTAATCTATTCAAATTGTTTGTTTCTTCTTGACTCCATCTTGTCAGGCTGTATGTTTCTAGAAAATTGTCCATTTCTTCTAGGTTATAAAATTTGTTGACATGTAACTATTCATAGTATTCTCTTAGGATTTTTTGTATCTCTGTGGTATTCGTTATTTCTCCTCTTTCTTTTCTTTTGTTTATTTGGGTCCTCTCTCTTTTTCTTCTTGGGGACCCTGGCTAGAGATTTATCAATTTAGTTTATCATTTTAAAAAAACAGCTCTTGGTTTCATTGATTTTTCTATTATTTTTAATCTCTATTTTATTTCCTCTGATCTTTATTATTTCCTTCCTTCTGCGGACTTTGGGCTTTGTTTATTCTTCTTTTTCTTCTTCTTATTTTTTTTTAGGCTGTTTGAGATTTTTTTTATTCCTTGAGGAAGGCCTGTGTTGCTATAAACTTCCCTCTTAGAACTTCTTTTGCTGTATCCCATAGATTTGGAGTGTTGTGTTTCCATTTTCATTTGTCTTGGGAGTATTTTCTGATTTCCTCTTTTATTTCATTATTGACTCATTGGTGTTTGTTTGTTTTTGTAGCATGTTGTTTAGTCTCCAAATGTTTGTTATTTTACTGTTTTTTTAATCAAGACTCTTAATTCCATTCCCTCTTTCCTCTCCAGAGTCTGCTTTATCATTTCTTCCCTCTCTCCCATAGCTTTAATCATTTTTCCATTACTGTGTTTTCTTCAATTTACCACTTTACCCAATTTTTTTCTCCATCAAAAATAACATCTTTTCCTAAACATATCTATATTTCACTTTTCTTTTAGTTCTAAAGCTCCTTGAGCTAGAAATAATCTTACTACTTCTACCTCCTCAATTCTTATTCACAGCTCAAACCACTGCAGTCTGCCTCTGCCATCATTCTTTTATGACTGGGTTTTCAAAGACCAAATTAAAAGGTCCTTGTAATGGTTGAATCCAATAATTTACATAACTATTCTTTACTATCTAAGGCTGTTGACCACTTCCTATATCTTTAAGCATTCTTTTCTTAGTCTCTGAGACATCTCCCCTAGTCTCAATGTACATCTTCTCTCTTTAAAATAAAATCCATCCCCATGCCTTCAAATATTATTTAAATGTTGATGAGTCCTATGGACCCACATTTCCATTCACCATGTGAACATCTTACCTGTAATTAAAACTTAACAGGTTGAAAAGTGATCCAAACATATTCCTTCTCCAGTCTTCTCTAGTTCAATTAATGGGCTTATCATGCTTTCCAATCAGGAAACCCAAAAGTTTTAGTGGATTTTTCCATCTTCACACCCTCTTACAACTAAATAGTAACTATTATTTTTTCATTCTACTAAAACATGTCTTTTAATTCTTTCTGTTCCTCTCCATCCTTCCTTCTATAGTATCTCCAGTAATTATACTAATACATAATTGATGCTGATATACAGTAGATTCTCAAATACTTGTTGAGTAGGTTAACTATTTACTGCTTTTGGATACTGTTTGCTGCATGTGAAAAGTACTTTCTTTGTTCTACTTGTGAAAACAGCTCAATTCACACTCATTCTATAAAATATTCCCTAATTCTTTAATAAAGAGATACCCATTCCTCTGTGTTCCCATAGTACTTTGTTAATACCTCATATTATAGGTAAGAGTTACATACCATTTATGTTATATTGATGTTACTCTTTGTTTTCATATTATTTCCCCATTAGACAATTAACTTCTTGAGGATATCCATCAGTGTTATGTATTTTTTGGTATCCTCATCATATTTACAATGCTTAGATAAATCTTCATGGTTGCATGTTTGGATGACTGTGAGTTTACTAAAAGCTTCACACAGGAGATAGAATTTGAATAGGGCTTTAGAAATGGATTGTATTCTGGTATGATGAGAATGGCATTCTGTTTACACTGAAACTACAGAGTATTCTTTAAGTATACCTAGAAAGTCAACTCAGCTAAAATACAGGGACGCTTCTGAAGAAGGATTAATGGCAAATAAATTTGGAGGGTAGGCCACAGATGATTATGTGGTAACTTGAATGACAGGCAAGTGAGTTTATTATATTATTTTCCTCTGGGCAGAGGTGAGCTTGTATGGTTTGCGAGCACAGAGGAGTTGTTTATTCAAATTTATAACTTTAGGAAGATTACTGTGATGTCAGTATGTCTTAAGGAATGAGATATGGGCTGCAAAAGGTATTAGAAAGATATTGCAACAGTCCAGAAAGGAAGAAATGTGTAAATGAGCTATAGGAAAAAAAAAAAAGAATGGTAGGAGACACATTGTAAAGGAACCATCCTAGAGACTGAGGAATACGGCTGCTAGAGGATAAGGGAAAAAGAGGATAACTAAGGTTTCAAGCCTGAGTGACAGAGGCGGATGCTCCTGCTTTTAACAAGAGATTGGAAATACAAGAGGAAGCCTAAGTTTGTAGGAGAAAATTATGAGTTCAGTTTTGGACATAGTGAGTTTGGAGAGCAGATATGAATTTGAACTTGAATATCAGCACTTACTTAAACTCTTCATATCAGGATTGCTTTTCTTTTCCTATTAAATGACTTAGGGAACTATCACTTGGTAAGATATTCAAGACCAAATTCTCCTGCTAACAGCAGCCTTCAGTGAATGACTGCCATTTTGACTGATTGGAAGTTGCCATCCAAAAGTATCTGACAGGTAAATCATAAGCAGCACTACCAATGAAGTGAATAGCAAAATTAAAAAAGACATAAGCAATGTAACCTTAAGAATTTTAAATAGAAGAAAATCCATGCTTCAGGAGTATTCCTTATATAATAGAGAGAGTAGTGTTAAGAGCTGAATAAATGAAAAAAAATCAGAGTTCCCTAAAATTGATTAAAATTATATTTTTTCACAGTATTTCCATTAAAAATATGAAGGTGACTGATGCCCATTTCCTATACTTTATTATATCTTTTGAAATATATTAATTTTCCCTGCTGTGAAAAATGACATTAAAAACAAGATGATAGGGCTTCCCTGGTGGCGCAGTGGTTGAGAGTCCACCTGCCGATGCAGGGGACGCAGGTTCGTGACCCGGTCTGGGAGGATCACACATGCCACGGAGCAGCTGGGCCCGTGAGCCATGGCCGCTGAGCCTCTACGTCCGGAGCCTGTGCTCTGCAACGGGAGACGCCACAACAGTGAGAGGCCCACGTACTGCAAAAAAAAAAAAAAAAAAAAAAGAAAATCAAGATGATAGGGAGAGATGACATCTTTATTATTCTGTCATATAAAACTAGTTCTTCACTCTCTTCAAGGTCTGTTTCTTTCTAAAAGTGACAGTCTGATGCATTCTATTATCAAATTCTAAGTAGCCTTGATAAAGCACCAATAAATTTATCCTTACAACTGAAAGAAAAAGAATTCTATAAATGCATACCTAGGAAAAATGTAAGAGACTAGTCATCAGAACAACTATATTTGTCAGATAACTTTTAAAGGCCTTTACTCTGTGTCTCCTGTGCATTACTGAAATTGTGACTATGGTCAGATAGTAGGTATATAGCTTCTATCAAAATGCTTTTCCACTACTGAGTGATAGTTTGGGTATGACCTACTTTTTCAAAGTATTACCTAGATCAGAAGTATTTAAACATTTCCTCAGAGGAAAACTACCCAACATAGTATAAAATGAAATGTGTGTGTATGTATATAGATATGTGCTGGAGATTTTATTATATAATAAAATATATATAAAATATTTAATAAAATCTCTAGTACATGTCTACCTAATGAATATAATATGTATCTCTAGCACACACACACACATATCACATATATACAGATATATGTGATACATAACAAATATCTATAAGGGTGTGTATGTGTGTATATATTGTGTGCATGTGTGTATATACGCATATGGCATAAAGAAAACACAGTGAGCAAGTAAGCGCAAAGATCCATAAATGGAAATTCCAATAGCTGACTCAAGGGAATTTGGAATTTAATGAATAGGTGTTAAATTTTGTGCATTGTATCATTTAATGTTGAGTATGTTTGAGTTACCATAAAATTAACCAAAGCTTGGTTTGATTGATGCTTCAGTGAGTCTCCAGTCATTGGAAGGAAATAATTAGAGCATTGGGGAAAAAGGTGATAACACAAGAAGATAAGTAATGGCATTAGATGCCAATTGCTCCGCTCCTGCCATCTGCTGTAACTTAGCTTACATGGAGCACCAAAATGGTTCGGTGCGGTTCAGAAAAGCACATTTGTCAGTAGGTTACATAGAGCACCAAAATGGTTCGGTGCGGTTCAGAAAAGCACATTTGTCAGTGTGAATGCTCCCCCCAAGCAGTCTTTCCTAGCATGTTATATTTCAAAGTCTATTGTAAAGACTCTTCTGAGATTTAAAGCCTTAAATTCTCAAGCCCAACTAAACAAGTGGTAAGGAAGGTGAAAAGCCTTCTTTTATTGCTCGTAACCATTCTCCAGCTGTTCCTCTTTGGTGTGCCTAGAGAGGAAGGTTTCTGTTGGGGATCGGTAGAGACAGGGTTGGAAAGTTGGCAGAGTTAAATTCGTCTTGCCTTAAAATGCCAGATGTGGAAATTTAACCTATGATATCTTAATACTGTTATATAGAAAAGATTAAGAATTAGGTAAAAAAAAAAAAATTTTTAAACTTAAAAACAAATGAATTCAAGAGTAGAAAGTTTGGAACTTTCTTAAACAGCTCATGTGGCCAGTAAACTTCACATTGATTATCACAAGGCAAACAACTCAGAGTTAGCTGCGCTTACTGGCTTGTTCTCTGTAAACATGCTTTCATTGTCCTTCATGTGAACTGAAAACCATATACTAGTATGGCCTGAGAGAATAGTTCCATGGAATTAAAGAAACTCTACATCCAACCTAACTGACTCTAATTAGCCTAATAGATTAATGACTTTCTAGTACTTAAAAAGCAGAAAAGGTTTCTATGCTATATGATTACAAGTTTGAACTCAAATCTTCTTCAGGGAATGTGGACTAAACCTTGAGGCATATAAATAAAATAATGCCTTTATTCCCAACAAGCTTTTTTTTTTATTATTATTGTGTAGACAAAATAGTACTGCTGTCCCATACAAATATACCCCCCAGTCTCTCAAGCCCTTTTTTCCCTGATACTTGTTCCCATGTGATATACTGTCTTCTGACTATAATCTGGCTGTGTCAAGGAGCTTCAATTGTGTTTTCAGAAAATTCTGTTACTGGATACTTATTCTAAATGTTTTAATTCTATCAATTCCATCTCTTACCATGATAAGTCTCATTCTCGCAATATGGGAACCTTTTCCCACATTCTCCGACTTATATCTTGGAGGCTGGAATGATGTAAGCATATGGTGAAAAACTTTGAAAGCTTCTGTGAGGATTTGGTGGACAGAAAAGTGTTCTTTCTAATGACAGGAATCTCATCATAGCTTCGAATTTCTATAAAGCATACTAAGTCTTCCCTTTAGTTACATAAGTATCTCATGAAAATGTTCTTTATCAATCCCATATCATCAACATATTTTTGAAATAACTTTTTCTTGACTTCCCTAGATACATTTTTCTTTCTAAAATTATCACATCTGTTTAAATATGCCTTGTTCTTTTCTACTGACACCTTCAAACCCATTCCATCCTGCTTCCTAAACCATATTTTCCCTTCTCTTCTTCCTGATCCTATCACACTTTTCTATTATAATATCTCCTCTGATATTCTAGTTTGTGGTCAAGAAATATCTGAATATTTTCTTGTCTTGAGAGTAGACCATCAATCGCTTTGCTTAATCGAAACTTGGTGTTTTCTCATAATAATGCCCCACAAGTAGTTTTCACAAGTGGAGGCTATTTGTGTTTTCTCTGCATGAAGGTAATGAGAAAAAATTTACAGCATTTTGTTCCACCTTATCTTATCCTAGAACACTTGTCTCATACTACCCTAGGGAAGTCCATCCTAATTTAAAGCAAATTTTCTATTCATATCAACTTAATCCTACTTTAATCAACAAACTGTAAGCCATCTTTCCTGATTTTTGGAAGACTGAGTACCTAATTCACAGTTATCCTCTCTCCACTATTACTGTCATCCTGAGAAAATCTCAAGATAGTCCACCTAATTAATTAACTTCAGTTTTGATTCCTTGTATTCCTGTGGCAAAACTCAAAGCCATTTTAGAAATCAGTTCACATGACCACACCATGAACTTTTGTTACTAGCTAAAATCCTTATACTTCTTGGAATGTAAATTGAGAAATTCCCATCTCTGCCTAAAGTATCTTAGCTTTCCAATTCTCCAATACCCCTGCTCCATCATAATCTGTTCTGCATCCTGAACAGGTTTGCAAGGCAGAAATAAGAGACACAGATGTAGAGAACAAATATATGGACACCAAGGGGGGAAAGCGGGGTAGGGGGGTGGTGGTGGTGGTGGGATGAATTGGGAGGTTGGGATTGACATATATACACTAATAGGTATAAAATGGATAACTAATAAGAACCTGCTGTATGAAAAAATAAATTAAATTTTTTAAAAAAATCTGTTCTGCATCAGGAATCTTCACCGGAAGTCCTTAATACTCATGTAGTTCACCTTCTCCATTTTGGAGTTAACTTCTTGTCTTCCAGGACAGAACCCCATGATCAGTTATTTCACCTACTACTGTCTGGACCCTGAATCCCGTTATGTTCCTTTATCTTCTACCACTCCTCTTGTCAATCTCCAACCTTATGTCAACCTAAGGACTATCTAAATTTAAAGGTTGTATGAGAAGAAAAAAACAGGCTATGAAATCTTAACTTGGACCAGAATCTTGTTCTACCACCCACTAGGTTTGTGATGTTGAGAGCTTCGGGTTCCTCATCTGTAAAATGAAGATAATTCTTTTTACCACATTATATGGTTTTTATGAAGGCTACATGATGCAAACACCCTAGCTCAGAGCAGACAATAAATGATTCTGCCTCGCTTTTCACTGTGAGAGAGAGAGAGAGAGAGAGAGAGAGAAACTATCACTTCTTAACTTTATCTCAATATTGATCCTTGGTTGACTCTTCTCATTCTCTACAATGATTTATTTCAGTTTTGCTTCCAAGACATATGCTCCACTTCTGGCTCCTGATTCTCAACAGATGTAACATGTTTTTGATGTTTTGTGTTTTTTGGTTTTAAATCAGGAGAATGTAAATCATGGGGTTGTGAACTCCTTCAATTTTTCTTCCAAACTTACCTAAATAGTCGTCTATGTTATCTCAGGGAAGAAGTAACTCCTTTCTAAGGCCAATCCTCCATCTATCATATTGATCTTATCACTTTTTGCCTCCTCTGAGATGACACTACTCTAGCAATTATTTTTTCCTCTGGTATCATAAACCTCTCATCTCTGGCTCATTTTCCCACTCTACCAATCAACTTCATCCATTAAAATAATTTTTAAATAAACATATATACACTACCAAATGTAAAACTGATAGCTAGTGGGAAGCAGCCGCATAGCACAGGGAGATCAGCTCAGTGCTTTGTGACCACCTAGAGGAGTGGGATAGGGAGAGTGGGAAGGAGGAAGATGCAAGAGGGAAGAGATATGGGGATATATGTATATGTATAACTGATTCACTTTGTTATAAAGCAGAAACTAACACACCATTGTAAAGCAATTATACTCTAATAAAGATGTTAAAAAAGAAAAGAATAGAATATACATTTTCACCCTCACCTCAGTGTTGAAATTTTTTTTTTCCAATGTTAAACATGTCCTCGTGGTTGGCAAACTGTAACACTTGGCTTTTATATCTGCAGCTCTTGACATTATTGCCCAGAACCTATTCCTTGATAATACCTTCCTGTGAGGTCTACAGTGCTGCCCTTCTTTGTCTTTTTCTTCTCTTTTTCTGACTCATCTTGTGTATATATATCTTTACTAATTGCTCTTCTTCAGTTCTACCATAAAAATTCTCCAAATGGACTAACATTATATAAAGAAATGGTAGGTTTCTTCCCATTTCTCATTAAGTAGAGTGGTTTTTTCAAAAAACCATAACAAAATGTTTAAGCTATTTGACCACTTCCCATCCATGCCTGAACCGCATCCGGTCTCTAACATGCCTCCACTTACCTTGCTGTTCCACATATTACAAAGCTGCAGTGCTCACCCTAAAATGCATTCATCTCTATTGAAGAATTCAGTTTTCCTGGAAAATCTAACCTGCTGTGCTTCTCAGGAACATGTGTTAGAACACACTATAATAATAGGATTGTGTTGTGAGGATGAACAAGTGAAGTCACATTTCAGTCAAGTTTTCTATATACTCCCAAACTCCTAGACACTCTCAGGCCTATTTGTAGATGGATGTTTAACTTCCAGGAGGTCAACCGCCATCTAGTATGGTTGTTCTGGGTCTTTATAGAGCTCTGAAGGGCTGTCACTCTAATGGAGCCATTGTCAAGTTCACAGTCTAAGGTAGACTGTTAGGGTAATTCCCTATATCTGACTGAAGCCTTCAGAATGTAGGATAACTCTAAGGCTGTTCTTCAGTGAAGTCACCCTAATGGAAGTCCTCTATGAGGAAGTCCATTGTTCCTATGTAACAACAGCCAATCAATTACTGAACAAGCACAAGTTGCACATTAGCACTTGCTCTTCTGTGCCAGGCTCTATGCTAGAGGTTGTCTGTAAAGGCAGCTAAACCTGAAAACATTATAATTCATATCGTTGGTTTATGTGAATTTATTTTCTTGCAAAGAGTAGAAGATTCTGATCTGTGTGTGTGTGTGCATATCTTGTGTATAGTTTATTACTCGACCTTCCCTTGTCTTCTCATAGCTTTGAGATACATCTCAGTCTCATAGGTTTCTCCTATTAGATATTTCCTATTTTGAATAAAATTGATATACCATATAGAAGATTCATACTGCAGTCAGATATTAGTGATTCTTCTTGTACCAGGTTTGAAGATAGAGAATTATGTATAAAACTAAATTCCATGCTGTTGCATGCTTTATCTCTATGATAGAGGTAGAATGCACTACAGGCTGTTTATACTATTTCCTTTCCATGGCCAGATGGGACAAATAGTGATCTCAGCTTTCTTTGAAGCACCGTAACAGTGTAACTCACCAGTCTCTATCATTTAAGCTTCAAAATTTTTAAAAATCAGACTTCCTTTCCTAAAAACAAACAAAATCAAGTTGCATATGACCAAGGATACCATAAGAGCTTGAAGGAAAAAGAGTGAAAAACAAGTAACTTTCCTGTTTAACCTCATTTGAAATATATCCTAGGGAGCTGTTTCACACAGAAAAAAAGAAGCCAATTTTTTGCTAAGGATGCAAAGGTAGGTGTCAAGCCTTGTCCATAAGTGCTTTCTCTGTGTTGTTTATCCACTCATCTAGAGAGAACTACACGAATTCCAGAGACTTGGTCCCAAGAAGTTTACGTTTTAGGGCAAAGAGAGTGTTTTATAATGACATAATTCCTAGACAGTAGGAGTAAAGGAATTATAACATTTTTTTGCCAACGTGTAGTAAAAAATCTCAGCCCTTCCTTTGTTATCACTTCCTCCCTGGCCCCAAGAAATGCCATGATATTTTGTTACCCATCTTGATATTTTTTAAGATTAGAAATAAAACTTTTATTTGGTTGAAATATTCAAATGTATATATGTAACAGGAAATGCTGCTACCTACATTTTCTGATGCTCTGGATGACAAAGCAATACTCAAGAAGGAAGGAAACTCATAATGAGTATTTTAGGTAACTCCAAGTCTATGAGAAAATCAGAGTATATCAAAGAATGTAATGAAATTATATGTTTTCCTTATTTATGAAATTGTGGTGAGGTTAATATGCCTCCAGACTGGTACTTTCTTAATAAAAAGAAATAATTGCTTCAGAAAAAAATGTTTTCAGAATAAACTAATGATGCCAAGAATTTGTTTGGACAATTTTATAATACCTTTAAAAAAATAGGACTTTCTCACCACCAACAGATATTATGAAGAGGATATGGAGATGCTATATGCCAAAGTAAAAATATAGGATTACATTTCCTCTCATGATACTATTGATTATATGAGACATGGCTATAAAGCAATGAAAGTGATTACAAGAGCCACACGTTATTTGGTTAAACTTTATAATGCAGCTCATCCTCTCAGAACAATATCAAATAATTTTCAAAATGGAAATGTCTTAAATTATTATGCAGGCAGTCCATGACTTGCAATGCTCAACTTATTAATCAATGTGTAGAAGAAAGAATAGAGAAATCTCAGAGTAAAGCCCCCACTTCACTAGAACAATGGCCCTTAGTTTCTAATTCAAAAGTTCTGGTAGGTCATTCAGAGAGAGGGAGACAGAGACAGAGAGATGACTTTGCTGATGGGAGTGCAAACTTGAAGGGAGGGGCCTTCTTTTGTGAAGAGGTAGAGGTGGAGAAAGTAATTGATTTTTGCTGTACATCTTTTTTATCTCCTGCCAATGATGAATGGAATAGAAGTTGTTCAGATTTCATTTTCTCATGGCAGTAGTTCCATCAATCATACTTACAGTTGAAATAATGTGAAATCGTTCCTTCACTTAGCAATATTCCTTTGAGCACCCACTACGTGCACAAAACTGACCATGTTCCAGGAATATGAAGGCAAGGAAAACAGACATGGTTTTCATTCTTGAGTTTGTCTGTCAAGTGAGAGCCAAAAACAGGCAAAATTAGAATGTAGCAGGATAAAGTGCTAAAACAGAAGCATGCAAAGTCCATAAAGAACAATGGCTAGAGGTAGATTGAGGCCAGCCTGCAAGAACCTACCTGGAATTGTACACTACAGAATTTGGATTTTACCTCAAGGGCAACTGATAAAGACAGCCTTTATGCTAATTGTTTTAAGTGAACATCCAAAAGTGTGCTTGGCAGCAATATGCCAGGGAGGGAATCTGGAATGACTCTAAAAATATCCAGGATGATTTTCTTCAGATCCAATTCCCAAATAAGCAAATTTGTCCAAAATCTATTTGATAGATGTTAAAATCAATGCTTACAATGAAATATATCTGATTATACATTAAACAGGACAGGAAATTCGAGGGGCTACCAGCATAAGAACACTAACTAACGTCTCTGAATGTTCAGCAGAAATAAAAATAAGCCAGCATTTAACTCACTTACCAGCTTATTCCTCTAGCTCCTGTTGCCTGACAAACTCTCTCTTCTAAAATATTTGGTATCACAAACTCTTTTCTCAAATAGAATGGAGACAAAAAGAACATGAAAAACTCTAAATTTCTCAAAATACAAAACTCTGGAGAGGCAGCCTGCACCTGCAACCCCAAAAGGAAATGTGTTGAATAATCAGGGACCCCAAATACTAGAGCAACACTAAAGTAATTTACTAAGCTAATCATTATGTGAAATAGAATATTTGATTTCTGCACCAAAGTTACCTCGAAGTAGATGCATGCCTCATTCAATTAAATAAAGCATCACAAACAAAATCATTTAGCTCAATGTGTGGCTCTCAGTAAGCATTCAATAAATCTAAGTTCCTTCCTTAGGGCACTGTGTCTTTTATTTTTGGCGTATGTCCTTCCTGGCACATGGAGATGAGGTCTGCATGATTCAAAATCCTGTTAGGTGACAGTTGCATGTCACCTCCATTCTTGGTATATTATGTGTACTCTTAAGATTTTTAATATCAAAATGCCCTCAAGATAAGCATGCTGTTACTGCGTTAGTATAAATATGGGTCTTCAAGAACATGTCAAAACAGGGCTTTTCTCCTTTAATCAGCTGTAGAACTAACATGTTCAGCCCCTTGATGTTAAAGATTTAGGGGAAGGATAGCAGCCTCAGCTCACTCCCTTTCTCTAGCACTTGCTAGCTTTTCTAGACCTTAACTAATTTTGAAACGGAACTTTAAATGGTTTTCTAGTATGAATAAGAGTTTGGGTTTCTAAGAAAATATGTGAAATTGTTAGAAAACGTAAGAGTTGAAGTATCTCCATAATGAGCTATTTTGGTTTTCTAGAAACTTGTTAGGGAACAGTGGCCAAAAACCAGCTTACTAAATGTGGCAGTTTTTTCTCTTGTTTATTTTTTCCTTAACTTGGTCTTCATAGTCTCTCTTCATTACCTGAGACTAGAATATAGCTTTTCATTACCGCCTACACTGAGTAGACTCTCCACAAGCACATGAATGTCATGAATGCGTGCTGACATTTATACACTTCCCCCCACCAACACACACACGCGCGCACACACACACACACCTCATATAAACAAAAACACATATGGAAACAGTGAAGAAAGGCAATAGTAACCCTGGTATGCTTTGTTGTCTATCAATATATCTATAAGTATTAGGCATATAGATTCTTAACCATGGAATCATACAACATCATGCCCCCTGTGGTTTTTTCCTCATGTATCTAAAGTTGGTATTGAACTAAGCATAGTGGTTACCTCTGAAATGAGAGATAGGGAGAAGGGAGATTTTCCTAATTTCACGAGTTAACATCTCCACGAATGGGAATCGTTTCTCGGTTGACAATGTGTCAGCTTAATTGGAAGTGTTCTTCTCTTTCTTAGTGACACATAAAATAGCAGCTCACCTTTCAATCTGTGTGTCTTAGATTCTTTAAGATATGCTATTTTTAAAGCTGTTGCATGATAGGTGATTTTTGTTTTCCTGTGTTTTAAAATTTTTAAATAACAAAGAGGAAGGAATAAAAAATAATGGAAAAAATGAGAGGAAATGCTGAAAAACAAAATAGAAATTGATAATGGGGCAATTCATGGCAGAATTAAATATTCTAGGGTGTATTAAATGTATTTTAGTTATTTGTATACCTGACCTATCTCTAACTAGAATACAAGAGACCATGATATCTTAATCAATTTTGAATTACCTCTGGGATACAGCATACTCCTTGGTAACTTAGTAACTTAGCAAACATTGTTTCAATAAATAGATTACGAAATGAATTAGCTTTTAAATATATTGTACAAATTTATCCACACCACATTTATCAGACCTCTTAGTCATTTTCTCAAACTATGCCTGCTTGACCTCAGGAAACCAGACCTGCAGAAATCTGGGGGAAAAAAATAGTTCAAAATGATAAAAACCAAATTGGAAACTGATTAGTTTAAAATATTTTTCTTGATGATAATCTTGGTTGTAGTGAATCTTCTATATCTTCAATTTAAAAGACTTTATTATAACGAAACCAAGCCTAACTCAGCAGTTAGACTGAGGGTCCTTCTCTGTTCACACAGCTTTCCCTACAGCACTGGACATTCTCTAAAAAGATCTCCTGACTCCTTGTCTGTCTTCCTGTTTTGAAAAGGAACAAAGACATTCATCTTTGTAAGAGAGATGCTTAGCATGATGGCTAGCATGTGGGCTAGGATTCCATACATGTTGATTAAATGACATGCATGAATGACAAATTTTTAAAATGTAAAATGTGATTTTAGTAGTGCTTAGGAATGGGCCCATGTGGCTATGTTAAGGACATGGGGCAAGCAAAATAATGGCCCCCCAAAGATAGCGTGTTCTAATCCCTGGAATCTGAGGCGATGTTACCTTATAGGGTAAAAGGGACTTTGCAGATGTGATTAAATTAGAACTGTTGAGATGGGGGGTTATCATGGATTTATCCAGGGGACCCAATATAATCACAAAGGTCCTAGTAAGAGGAAGCAGGAGAATCAGAGACAGAAAAGCAGATGCGATGACAAAAGTAGAGGTGGAGCCATAGCCAAGCCAAGGAATGCAGGCAGCCTCTAGGAGCCCAGAAAGGCAAGAAAGTGGATTCTTCCCTAGAGCCTCTGGAAAGAATGCAGCTCTGCTGCCCCATTTCAGACTTCTGGTCTCTAAGACTGTAAAATAATGAATTTGTGTGTTTTAAGCCATTAAGTTGTCGTAATGGTGACAGCAGCAATAAGAAACTAGTATAAAAGGGAAATCAGGGCTTCCCTGGTGGCGCAGCGGTTGAGAGTCCGCCTGCCGATGCAGGGGACACGGGTTCGTGCCCCGGTCCGGGAGGATCCCACATGCCGCAGAGCGGCTGGGCCCGTGAGCCATGGCCGCTGAGCCTGTGCGTCCGGAGCCTGTGCTCCGCAACGGGAGAGGCCACGACAGTGAGAGACCCGCGTACCACAAAAAAAAAAAAAAAAAAAAAAAAGGGAAATCAGTTAGGGATAATTTGGCTTCGAATAGCAAGAACTTCAAACCAAACTGGTTTCAATAGTAAGAAGGTACACTGGTTTGCAAATTAGGAAGCCTGGTAAGAGGCAGAGTACATTGTCTCGGTAATATCATCAGTGATTCCACTTAATTCATTCCTGTATCTCTGCTCTGTAGGTGTTTCTGTTCTATTGACTTCTCCCTTATAAATTTGAGAAGACTGCCAGTAGCAATTGGAGTTAAATGCTTCCTTGTTGATTTTTAGCAGTAAAAAGCCAGGCTTCTCCTAATTATCTACCTTGATAGACTTGGACAAATCAGGGCCCATCCCTGGAGCTTCCCTTAAGGGCTACCTGTGACAGGGCAGATGCCTGAACGAAATCAGAATTCTGTTAGAAAAGGCCAAGAGGAAAACATAGGCAGATTGAATACTTGCAATGCCCCACAAAGTATATCACAAAATTCTGTCATTAGGAAAGTGTAGGGATGAGAATACTTAAACAAGTTCCAGGGATACCGTGCCCTCAGTCCCAGGACTAGGAAACAAGCTCTTTTACTTGGCCATGTTTTCCCTTGCCCTGTAAGGACAGTTGTGTAATAGAAGGAGCAGCAGCAGTTAGTAAAACTCACAACTCATTCTGCCAGGCTCAGACTGGCAGTGACTCTGGACTTTTTTCCACCTGGGGAATGGCAACATGCCCAGCACCTTGGCTCATCACACCACCGTCTGGCATATCTGCTGCAGGTTGCTGAACTCGGGATTAGATTGACACCAGATAGCCTCTTGTGAATCATCCCTAAAAATGGTGCATTCCCTTTGAAAATGGATACATTCCTTTGTATACATTACTGCATTGAAATCTGCGTCTTCATATGTGTTGTACAAGTATCTGATATGATAGTTCTGAGGCACTTCCTACCCAACCAGCCCTGTAGCCCGGCAAAGTAATACAGGGAGAAAAAAAGGATACAGAAACGATATCAGTTGGGTAGTGATAAGGTATGTACTGAGCTATATACACTTATTTGTAAGATATTTCATTTAATCTCCAACCTTCAATGCATTGCTTCCTGCAGTTTTCTAGAAGGGGAAATTTGAGAGCTAACTTGCAAAGCTTGTGAACGTCAGAGCTGTTATTAACCTTGAGGCAGTATGATTCCTAAGTCCACATGTTCCTCCTTCTGTACTCTGAGGGGCCACTCCCAGAGTTGAATATCTGAATAGAGTTGCCCCATCCTAACACCATCCTTATGACTTAAGATTTATCCCCAAACTGGTCCTGATGTCCTATAGAGAGGCTGAGAAATCTGAGGAGCATCAAACTTTCCCCAAGTTTGTTAGAACTAGACATAGAGATGAGGGAAGGTCCCTCTAGATTAGTTCCAGAAGAAAGCTAGAATGGATATAGTGGCTTCGTGGCCCCTTTGTCTGCTCTACCCCAATTAAAAATAAGGGAAACCTAAGTGCAATAACATTGCTCATCAGGATTGATTATGGTAATTTGGCTTGCTGGGTGGGCATATCCTTCCTCTACCATGGTCTAAGCATTTACAGAGGATTCACACCAAAGATAGAAAAGCATTACCCTTCAATACCCTTCTGTTTCTGGATACCTTTCAGAAAGAACACTCAAATTGCCCCAGCCATATATACAGCTCAGGAGAGCCCAGGCCTCCGGGAAACAGGGTATGAATGGTCCAGACCCTGAATTTCACAAGGGCAGAGACTGCATCTTAAAAACACTGCATCTCCAGTTTCAAGTACAGTGCCTGACCCACAAAAAATCATTATTGTTAAATGAAGGACTAAATAAATGAAAGAATGGTCAACTTAGCAAACATCTTGTCAGCAGAGAGGAAGGCAAGGATAGAGCAAGATGATAAAACAGTGTGTTTACAGTGGATGTATGTCATTATCCAACAAAATTTACGGAACAGTTTGCCTTAAGCAAGGCAGATCCTTAAGTCCCAGACCTATAATGACGACCTTTAAAATAGCACAGATTCCACTATTGGCATTCATGGGGTAGAAGCGAAAGATCTTTTTACCCAATAAGCATCACGTGAATTTTCAGGCTTTGCAAAATGTTAGTGTTTGAAAAGCATTTCTAGTCCCTGGCAGTCTTGAAGAAAATGCCTAAAACAGTTTTCAGAAATGCTTCTATTGAACCCTACTGAAATTGCCTTTTATGTAGTCCTGTGTGATTGCTTCTGCTTTATTGTTCAAGAACTGTTAATAATGAGTGAGAGTTTTAATATGCAGAAAATGAGCAACAGAATGGGACCCAAGCTTCTTTTATTTTTTAATGAAAAAAAGTAAAGACCCTATTAGAGTCAGTTTCCAGAGATAATTTACTGGCATATACATTGTTTAATTTACTTCTAATTTAGAGATAGATCAGTGTATAACAAAGTTAAAACAGAGCATACTTCCAACATGAGGTGGCTCAGAGGCTCTCGGGATCCACAAAACATTTTTTCATGGTAGCTGTGACTTGAAATCACGGAGTGGAAATGA
This sequence comes from Delphinapterus leucas, assembly GCF_059928025.1. Lineage (NCBI taxonomy): Eukaryota > Metazoa > Chordata > Mammalia > Artiodactyla > Monodontidae > Delphinapterus > Delphinapterus leucas. Next base: position 23,062,177 of record NC_143136.1, on the reverse strand, counting down.
TAAACACCACAGCACATATCAGGCAACAGCAGTGAGTTGAACGTGGTCACCACTGTTTGCATCACCATTTTCAGTGGATGTTTTCCACGATGTGAAGTCAATTATTGGTTCCACATCTACATTAGTGTAATTGGTTCTCACTCTCCAGCGGAGAATTTATTAAGGCAATTTCAGTAAATAAGCAGAAAAGGGTCCCTATTTGCTACTGAATCCACTGGGATGGATAATCACTCCTAGTTTCCTCCAGATCACAAGGGAATTCTTGGTACTGCTGTGTCTGTAAATACCCTTTTTCCCTTTGCAAGAGAAAGTAGAATGACACTTTTTTTTTTCAAGAAAATTTGTATGCTTAGTGACAACAATTCTAAGAAGCAGTACCTTTCAAAGTATTGATTATCACGTTTTAAAGAATGCTCATTGTGTGCAGGGGATCGTTCAGAGGAAGGCGCAAAGCAGGTGCCATTTCTAAATAGTTTAAAATTCCCAGTTACTATTAAGAAAATGCATGCCAAAGCTAAATTTTTAAGAGTTCCTGCATCAAACCAGATCTTTGGTAACCTAGCAAAATCAAGAGGTGCTTTTCTTTTGGAAAAGTTATTCCAAGTATGAAAGAGCAATGATGCCCTTTCACGTAGGCAAGTTCTTCATGCGTTGAGTGTGAGCTACGGGAAGGCACAATTCCCAAAGATGGTTGCCTCTTTTCTGCCAACATTTTTCATTTTGAGTAAAATATTTTCAGAACGCCCAAGAGATTTTATTATTTGAATAGGAGCCTAGAACCTCACATTTACAGCACATTTGGCAAGCTTTGGAATGTAATGTAGAAATCAGAACCATCTACAAAATTTTTGATGCATTCTCCACGCCTTCCGGTGTTGAGTCCAGGCAGATTTTATGGGTGAAGCCAGATCAGGGGTCTTCAGGTGAGGAAAGAGTGTCAGCATCTGTGCCATCTCCAATGGGACATAGGTGACTGTCATCTTTCTGGTCTTGGAGAACTCTGATTCAAAATAGTAGGCAGTTTGTTACTTCATACAAGCTGAACAAAGCAAAGCACAACAAAGAAAAAGCATTCTATTAGATGTCTATGCAAATATACTTAGGGCTGGAGCAATCCTTTAAATCAGGTGAGGACAAGCAGTTCTACCTCTTACCTGGACTGTTGCCTTAACCCTCAGCTTTGCTTTGAAAACCAGACCTCGCTTTGCGTCCTCAGAGCAATATTAATTCAGAACTGACTTGGATTTTTTTCCTTGGGCAAAAGGTTAAGTGATCCATAAATTTATTTCCCTGCAGATTTGGAAAAAGAAAAATAAATATCACAGTGATTTGTTAACCAGGTTTTGCAGCAACAGAATCATTGACTGTCCCTCCTATTGCCAGGGTCAATGCCATGTGGTGAATAGTAAATATTTGTGGCTTACCCATGTGAATGATGCCAATGACCAGAAAGATCAAATACTCAAAAAAATCTGATTAATACGGAATGGCTCTAACCTGATTCATGTTTGACTAAGAACTAAATTCCATTACAAATGTGCAAAGAAGCATAACTCATCCTTGCAAAATGGCTTTTTGTTAACATAACTCCACTGAGAAGAAATGCTCAGTATCCCTAAACCAAAACCTACTTGTTGCAAGATAGATCCTACATTTTTCATACCTAACCTTAGATTTTGTGGTTCCCTATCCAGTGACTCAACATTGGTGTAATAAGTACCTTTATAACTCATGGCAGGTGATGCTCTGTGCAGCAGATTTTGCAATTGCAGGTAATAGCCTTCAGACTTAATCGCTCTCGTGGAGGAGGGTATGTTTGAAAAGATAATAGTGGCGGAGAGATTCTTTGAGTTGGCATCATCCTCTCTCAGCAACAATAGCTCAGTTATTGAGTACCCATCAAGCGCATGACATTGGTCTGTGCTTACTCGTATTGAATAAGAGCATCTTTTTCTAAATGAAGAACGTTGCCTTCATGTCCCTTTTTTGTGGCCAAACAGTTATTCAGATATGCAACCAGAGACTGGGCTTTTTCCTCTGAGAGTTGTAAAAAGATGTGCCAGATATAGAAAATCATAGAGTAGAAAGGGCCCCATCAGATCAGCCTGTTTGTCCTTCTGCCTCTCTCAACGCGACTGTTGCTAAGGCTTTTCATAAAGGATTACTGAGTGTCACCAACCCAAAGGCTTGCCATGTGCTCCCCACCTCTGTGCCTCTGCTCATGCTGAAGCCACCACCCTACCTTAGTACCCTTCCTTCTCTCTCCTATCCCTCAAGCAACAAACTCCATTCAGTCAGTAAACCTATTATTGAGCACAGTGTACATTGTTTGTCCTTGGCAATACATAGTCTAGTGGGGAAGACAGGCATTATTATCACAAATAATTGAAGTAGTTACATGTTGCATGGTGCAGGAAAGAGGAATAGGTACTGTGGAGGCATATAATAAGAGGTCCTAGACATAGGCGAGAGATCCAAGGAGGCTCCCAAAAGGAGGGACCTTTGGACTAGAACTAGAAGGGAACTCATTTAATAAGGAAAAGGAGGTGCTTGGAGGGAAGAACATTCCACCAGAGAGAATCTAAGGCTGGGAGGTGGGAGACAGGTGGGGGCAGGTGATATAAAAATTGAACAGAAGGGAGATTAGGGCAAATGGGAATCCATCAAAGGACCGGCAGTGAGTGACATGATCAGATTTAGATTTCTTAAAACTCACTGTTGTGTGGAGATTTGTTTAGAGAGAGAGAAGAGAAGATGCTGGGAGACCAGAGTGGAGAATGTTGTAAAAATTCACACACATGACAAACCCTCTATCAATCTCTGTTGATAAAACAACTTTGCCCATTAGGCTGTTATCACTGACATATTTCTTCTATCCTACAGGTGATTAATATATATTTAAGATACTAGGTCCAGGACTTCTAAAATAGTATCATTACTTTGAATATGAGCTACTAACCTGTCCAAGACCATGCCAGATCATTTCAATTTAAAACCAAGTCTCTGCTTTTGATCTTGGATACAAAGATATTTGAGTTGTCTGAAAGGACTTGTTCTTTACCAAGGCATGACAGTTACCACCTGAAATTTATTTGTTATAATATTTTCAATTTTTAAAATTTTCCAATAATTTTTATTTTATATGTGGGATTCTCCTTTTCTATTTAAATAATACCAGCACTTATTAGCACTCATTTGTTCTCTAGAAGTAATCTCGCGACACACCAGGTTATGGAATTTAAATGGGACAATTAATATGAATGTACGTCTCATTCTGCCTCTGTTTCTTGCTGTGATCTTCACTCAGGAAACCATGCTGGGTTTCAGGGTGCTGCCATGTTTCACAGAAAGGAAGATTTAACTAATTTTCCTCCTCACAACCACTGTCTCTACTTTTCCACTCACAATTTCACTTATATAAAAACGTCTTAAGTATCTTGGATGCCCTCCTGGTAAACACCCTGCATCCCACTCTAGACAGAAGGTCGGTCCTTGCATGCCAGTGACAGAACATGTTTTCTAGGGAGGAAACCTCTTTCATTTCTTCAATTTATGCAATAGGTCGCCAAACAAGCCATCTGCTGATCTGGTTTCCAAAGCATATGGTTGCTTCCTCAATCTGTAATGTGGGAGACGAACTAAAAGAAGTCATCTTTAGGTGACTACGTTTGCTTTCAGATAGGGATTGAAAATGTTATGTCCTCTATCATAGCAATAAGAGCCATTAGATATTAAGCACTCACGATGTGCCAGGCACTGTCTGGTGGCTTTCATTGTTTCAGATGGGCAGCATGGCCTGTAGTTCAGAGCCTGGCTTCAGAACAGGGCCAACTGGGGTTCAAATTCTGGCTCTGTTACATGCTCTTTGGAGACTTATTTAACTTCTCAGTGCATCATTTGTAAAATGGGGCAGAAGATAACAGTCCCCAACTTTGGAGTTACCGTGAGGTTTAAATGACCTAATATATGTAAAGTACTTAGATCAGTTCCTAACACATACTAAACTTCTTACCTATTAGTATCTCATTTAAACCACATAAAATCTCCATTTGCTATAACAGAGAGCTTAAGTAACTACCACCAAGACATTCTGACTCCAAGAATTGTTCTTTATAAAGAGACACAAATATTATTACTTTCAGAGTTATATCTTTTTTTATTAAAACTGTGAACTTATTTTTTGACTCAGTTACCAGCAAGCACAGATTCAAATCTGAAGTTCAATAACGAAGACACTGTGTTGAATATTCTGGTTGCCATTCGTGTTATCTTTTTTCATGACCCTGATTTTCTATTAATATTTCAACTTGGCTCTTACCTTGTATATACCTTTGATAATAAACACCTCATAGCATGCTCCAGAAAGGGAAAAACTGTGAATATTTTTTAAAGAACATTAGAGGGAAGTGTCAGCTAAGTATGGTAAACAAAGTTCACCCAATAGAGAAATTTTGTTCTAACAAAGACCACTGAGGAATGAAAATAAGGAATCAGTATAAGAATGTGAAATGAGGAGAACTACTTGCCTTTGGGCAGCTACCTAACTTTTTCAATCCCAGCTTCTATTAATCATATACAGACCCTGTACTCCAAGCCCAATTAATACAAGTCAAATTTTACACATCTATGCCTTTTTATATACTACTTCCTTTTAACCGAAATGTTTTCTGTTCACTCTTTTTTTCCCTTCAGTTTCTTTTTATCTTTAAAGATTAAGCTCAAACATCATATCCTCTGTGAAGCAAGCATTGTCTGACACCCTTAAGTTATTAACATCTCTCCTTCTTTTGTGTTCTTATAATGCCATATACATTATACCATTATAGCATCTTATTGATTCACTTGCTTATTCTTTTTCTTCCAGTTTTGCTGAGATATAATTGGCCTACAGCACTGTATAAGTTTAAGGTATACACCATAATGACTTGACTTACAGTATATGAAAGGATTACCACAATAAATTTAGTTGACATCCATCATCTCATATAGATTAAGAAAGAAAGGAAAAGTTTCTCTCCTTGTGATAAGAATTCTTAGGATGTACTTTCTAAACAAGTTCCAGACATGCCACAAAACAATCATAACTATAGTTATCATGTGTACATTACATCCCTAGTACTTATATCTGGAAGTTGGTACCTTTTGACGACCTTCATTTATTTCCCCTCACCACAACACCCCTCTTTCTGTAACCACAAATCTTATCTCTTACTTGCTTATTCTTTTAACAAAGACTCATTGAGTACCTGCTATCTGACACTCTGCATTAAACGGGGATTATCATGCAAATGTTTCCACTTTTAAAACTGGGGCCCTGTTTTAATCACCAGAATACCTGAAACAAAGCAGGTTCTCAATGCACTGCTGTTGAGGGGAGGATTTGGCCAAATAAATAATCCCATGACTTTGCAGTCATGTTCTAATTTGGTTTAACCAAAGGTAATACTATTCCAGTGTCTCCTCTTCTTTCACAAGACTCTGAATACCTTTTGATTGCTTCCAAAAGTCAAATCTATCCTTAGAAACCAACAATTTGCCATCACTTTAGAAAATGCAAAGCCACACATATTCCAAGTATGGTTGTCCCATAATTTTTTAACTTCTCCCCAAGTGATGAGAAGATCCAGATTGTCCTATTTTTAGTATCTTAAAAATGTTACAGTAATCCTTGTATGTATTTATTTGTATATTTGACAATTCTCTTCTGTTGGAAAGATGCACATTCATGAGAATACTAGAACAAAAAGGATATACATACACCAGATCTACTGGCCTAGAAAGATGTCCAAGCTCAGAAATAGATCCAGATTTTGCAGAGCCTGGTACATTAAAAGGTCAAGGGCCTCCTTCAGAAATAAAAAATACAAAAATATAATTTAAAAAATTGTTAGGATCTCCCCCTTTCAGGGCCTTGGAAAGGACCCATGAAAGTAAGGGACCCTAAAGTTCATAGTTCATTTATTTCATGGTAAACCTGCCCATACCCACAATATATTGCTAAAGGGAAAAGAACGAGTTAAAGAATATATATAATCTATATATTCTCCTTAAAAATTAAGTCCATGTATATACTGTATATGTTTTATGAGCAGATGGAAACTGTGGAATGATTATAAACCAAGATACTAAAATTAGCTTCATCAAGGGGGAGTTAAGCCAGGGGTTAAAGTAAGTTGTTGGGGTAAGTGTGTGGTCATCATTTCTATTTTAGATACTTTTGTTCATTATTATGGTGATAATGTATGACTTTTTAATTTCAAATACTAAAATAAGCTTTACTGAGTAGGGATAAAAGCATGTGCTGCTGTACACTGTGAAGGCATTCCAAAAAAGGTCTTTGGGATAAGTCCACATCCTCCCAAGGTGACTACAGGAATATACCATGTGTACTGATTTTAGACGTTCTGTTGTATTTGTTATAAAATAGCTACATTCTTTTATGAGAACATCCCTTATATTAATAGACTTTCCCCAGGCCTCCCATAAACACATCCCACAAGAGAACCAGATAAAAAGAGAGAACATAAAAGCTCAATGACCTCCCCATGGGGTGCCAAGAAAACCATCTTTTGGAAATGAGAGACTGTCCAGTATGTCACCCTGAAATTACCTAATCACATTTTTGAAACCAAAAGGAATATTCCTCCCTAGATAAGACAAACTTAAGATGAATGCAAGGGTGTACATATCCCACAAGAATAGAATATAATCAAGACAAGTCAAGCCAAAAATATTTTTCTTGACTTCTATGCAGGAATCACTTGATTGTGGCAGAGGAAAATCCAATATACATTTGAAAACAACTTATCATTAAAGAAATTAAAGCAGATTCACACCAGGAAAAAAAAATGTTTTTTTGTAATAACTAGTTCCACCGAGATGTATGCAATCTAATTTGCATGATAGATTTATGCCAATAGCATTTTCCAGCAACAGATTCTGTGGTTCCAAAGGGCAGAATTTTATAGCAGGGAAAGGCTAACGATTACAGTGTGTGTGATGGTAGTCGTAGCCTCAGCTCCAAGCGTGTAAGCTGATGCCTTTCTCTTAGGTGTTCTGACAGGCTGATATTAAAGAGCAGCATGTGTTGGAAGATGTAGGAAATCAACTGGCCTCTTTGACAGACTTTACAGTGGAATGTTTGTACTGTCAGGGCAGTGGGTATGACACACCTGAGAGATGACAGTAATAGGAGTGTTTAAGTAAGGGAACAAGCTTAATAGAGATGCCACTGTTGACAATAACATGCTTATGTTAAGAGACCTTGCTTTCATTTTCTACTGGAAATTCCAAAGCCCATTTTTGAAACTGTTTTCTTCTAAATCTTACAAAAACACCTTTTAGTTCTAGAATTGCAGGGCTAGAAGACTAAACTGCCAGTCATATTTTCTCATCTGTTTCTCAAGATACTCAGATCATCATATTACTGACATTCTTCAATCAGGGCATTAGTGTGGACTGAAACAGAACTTACGTAGCATTTTAAAGCAACTGTGAAATAAGCGCCTATTTTTCTGGAGTGCACTTCAAATTAACCTTGGAGCCCAAGCTCAGGAGTGGTTATTACCTAACATCTGTACTGATGCCCAGCACCATGTGCAGGGTGTACCCTACAATCATTCTAAACCAACTGTCCCATTATTGTGCATCACAAATAAGATACGTGAAACAATATAATCTTCCTCTCTACAAATACATACACGTTTTATACATTTCTATAGAGATTCCAGTTAAATATAGTGTCCATATCACATCCCCAGCAATGACCTATTTCCAAGTTACTTGAACTCCTCCAGATAACTCTGTATGCATGCTCAGTGATAAAGCATTTGGGAGAATGAACTGCCAGTCGTGAATTGATGCTAAATGAATGGGTGTGCTTTAAAAAAAAAGAGTCCTTTTCACTTGTGGGCTTTAATACTCATCTAATTATAATGATTTCAAATTCTCTCAAGGCTAAAATTAAACTTGGCTTCCTGGATAGCCAAACAAGTGACTATTCTTCTACACCACCCAGCTCCCGTTTTATCTCAGGCTCACTTTGAGTATAAATTGGTTAAAAACGGTCATATTATGAATGCTGAATTAAATATCACTAAAAATATAATTCGAAGGGGCAGTTAAAATCCAGTACCATCCAATTAGAAAGACAGTAGAACATTGTCATTCCCCTCCTCAATGAGATGAGAGAGGCAGGTGGTAGTCAGGGAATGCAACATTGATTCCAGAGGGGAGTGTTGGTCATGTGGCTCATATTCAACTAGATGGAGTATGTGGAGCCCAGGGAAGAATTACCAGAAGCACAGTTCCAATGGAGAGCCAGATCAGACTCAAAATCATGGTCCAAAATTGAGCTGCCAATGAATAAGAGGCAAAAGAGACAAGTTCACATATGAAACTAACAAGCATAGTTAAGGAATGTTCCATGAGAAAAGAAGCTTAAAGGAAGTGCAGAGCAAAGCCCAGAGATGTTTCAGAGCTAATGATCATTAGCTGAGGAGGGCACTTGATTACGTATATCTGTAGCTTTAGACATGATGGTTCTTGGGAGCTCTTAAGGGCTGTAGAGGTAAGTATTATCATATTAAAGATCACAAAACCATGACCTGTATTTAAACAGGCATATGCATATGGTTAAGAGGAGAGATCTTGGACCCAAACTTCATTTTTTTGGCCTAAGAATTTCTATATTTAAATTTTATTTTTCTCCAGCTTTGGGATATAATTGACAACATTGTATTAGTTTAAGGTGTACAACATGATTTGGTATATGTATATATTGGGAAATGATTACTACCAGAAATTTAGTTAACTAAATTTCTGGTAGTAATCATTAACACCCATCACCTCATATGGTTACAGATTTTTTTCATGTGATGAAAACTTGTTAAAAGCTCCTTTCTTAGCAACTTTTAAATGTACAGTCAGTATTGTTAACTATAGTCACCATGCTGTACATTACGTCCTCAGAATTCATTAATCTTATAACTGAAAGTTTGTACCTTTTGCCTGCTTCCCAACCCTTACCTCTGGCAGCCACAATCTGTACTCTGTATCTATGAGTTCATGTTTTGTTTTTTGTTTTGGGGTTGTTTTTTCTTTTTTTTAGATTCCACACATAAGTGAAATCGTAGAGTATTGGTCATTCTTTGACTTATTTCACCTAGAGTAGTGCTCTCAAGGTCCATCCATGTTGTCACAAATGGCAAGATTTCCTTCTTTTCTATGACTGAATAATATTCCACTGTACCTATATACCATTTATATATCATTTCTTTACCTATTTATACATTGATGGATGCTTACATTGCTTCCATTCTTGACTAATGTAAATAATGCTGCAATGAACATTGTATCTTTTCAAGTTAGTGTTTTGTTTCCTTTGGATAAATACCCAGAAGGGGAATTGCTGTCTCATGTGGTCATTCCATTTTTATTTTTTGAGGAAGCTCCATACAGTTTTCCATAGTGGCTGCACCAATTTAAATTCCCACCAACAGTGCAGAAGAGTTCCCTTTCCCCGATGATCTCACCAACCCTTGTTATTTCTTGTCTTTTTTATAATAGCCATTCTAGTAGGTATGAGGTGATATCTCCTTGTGGTTTTGACTTGCATATCCCTGATGATTGGTGATGTTAAGCACATTTTCATGTACCTCTTCTTTGGAAAAATGTCTATTGAGATCTTCTGCCCATTTTTAATAGGATTGTTTTTTCTGCTATTGAACTGTATGAGTTTGTTATATGTTTTGGATATTAACTCCTTATCAGGTATGATTTTCAAATATTTTCTGTGATTTAGTAGGTTGCCTTTTCATTTTGTTGATGGTTTTTTTTTTGCTGTGCAGGAGAATTTTAGTTTGAAGTACTGCCACTTGGTTTTCTTTTTCATCTTTTTTTGAAGTATAGCTGATGTACAATATTATCTAAGTTACAGGTGTATAATATAGTGATTCACAATTCTAAAGGTTATATAATTCATTTATAGTTGTTATAAAATACTGGTTATATTCCCAGTATTGTACAATATATCCTTGTAGCTTATTTTATACATATTAGTTAGTACCTCTTGATCCCCACTCCTATGTTGCCCCTCCCCTTTTCTGACTGGTAACCACTAATTTGTTCTATGAGTCTGTTTCTTTCTTATTATATTTGCTAGTTTGTTTTATTTTTTAGATTCCACATACGTGATATCATACAGCATTTGTCTTTCTCTGTCTTATTTCATTTAGCATAATACACTCCAAGTCCATCCATGTTGCTACAAATAGCAAAATTTCATTTTTTTTTACAGCTGAGTAATATTTCATGTATGTATATATATGTATATATACACACACACCACATCTATATCTATAATACCATATATATACTATATATACCATATATATATTATATATACCATACATATATAAAGAGTGTACATGTGTGTGTGTATATATATATATATATACACATCCCACATCTTCCTTAACCTGTTGATGGACACTTAGGTTGTTTCCATATCTTGGCAATTGTAAATAATGTTGCTATGAACATTGGGGTGCATATATCTTTTTAAATTAATATTTTGGGGTTTTTTTTCAAATATATACCCAGGAGAGGAATATGGTAGTTCTATTATTAGTTTTTTTGAGAAACCTCCATATTGTTTTCCACCATGGTTGCACCAGCTTACATTTCCACCCGCAGTGTATGGGGCTCCCTTTTCTCCATATCCTCGCCAACACTTGTTATTTGTAGACTCTTTGATGACAGTCATTCTGACAGGTGTGAGATGATATCTCATTGTGCTTTGATTTGCATTCTCTGATGATTAGCAGTGTTGAGCATCTTTTCTTGTGCCTGTTGGTCATCTGCATGTCCTCTTTGGAAAAATGTCTATTCAGGTCTTCTGCCCATTTTTTAATTGGGTTGTTTGTTTTTTTGATGTTGAGTTGTATGAGCCGTTTATATATTTTGGATATTAATCCCTTATTTGTCATATTATTTGTAAATATTTTCTCCCATTCAGTAGGTTGTCTTTTCATTTTGTCCATGGTTTCTTTTACTGTGCAAAAGCTTTTAAGTTTAAAGTCCCATTTGTTTATTTTTGCTTTATGAAACAGATTTTTAAAAAATTGCTATGATTTATGTCAAAGAGTGTTCTGCCTACATTTTCCTCTAGGAGTTTTATGGTTTTCCCTCTTACATTTAGGTCTTTAATCCATTTTGAGTTTATTTTTGTATATGGTGTTAGGGAATGTTCTAATGTCACTCTTTTGCATGTAATTGTCCAGTTTTCCCAGTACCACTTATTAAAGAGACTGTCTTTTCTCCATTGACTATTCTTGCCTCTTTTGTCATAGATTAACTGACCATAAGTGTGTGGGTTTATTTCTGGGTGCTCTATTCTGTCCATTGATCTATATGTCTGTTTTTGTGCCAGTATCATTCTGTTTTGAATACTGTGCCTTTGTAACATGGTCTGAAGGCAGGGAACATGATTCCTCTAGCTCTGTTCTTCTTTCTTAGGATTATTTTGGCTATTTGGAGTCTTTTGTGTTTCTATACAAATTTAAAATTATTCTACTTCTGTGAAAAATGCCATTGGTATTTTGATAGGGATTGCATTGAATCTGTAGATTGCCTTGGGTGATATGGTCATTTTAACAATATTAACTCTTCCAATCCAAGAACACAGTATATCTTTACATCCATTTGTGTCATCTTCAGTTTCTTTCATCAGTGTTTTATAGTTTTCCCAGTATAGGTCTTTTGCCTCCTGAGGTAGGTTTTGTTGCTTTTTGGTTTGTTTGCTTGTTTGTTTTTGTTGCTTACACTTTTGATGTCAACTCCAAAATTCACTGCCAAGAACAGTATCAAGGACTTTACCCTGTACGTTTTCTTCTAGCAGTGTTATTGTTTCAGGTCTTATGCTCAAGTCTTTAAACCATTTTGGATTGGTTTTTGTGCACGATATAAGATAAGGGCCCAGTTTCATTCTTTTGCATGGGCTATCCAGTTTTCCCTACATCGATTTATTGAAGAGACTATCCTTTCCTCATTGTGTATACTTGGCTCCTTTGTCATAAATTAATTGGCCATATGTGTGTTTATTATTTATTTCTGGGCTCTCAATTCTGTTTTGTTGATCTCTGTGTCTCTTTTTATGCCAACACCATACCTTTTTGATTGCTATAGCTTTATAATACAGTTTTAAATCAGGAAGTGTGATGCCTCCAGCTTTGTTATTCTTTCTCAGGGTGGTTTTGGCTATTCAGGGTCTTTTGTGATTCCATGCAAGTACCCATACTTTTGGCATGGTCATTCTTGCCCTACTACTTACTGGCTGTATGACACAAGGCAATTTCCTGAAGCTCTTTGAGTTTAATTTCTTCTGTAATATTGTATTAACCATTAGAATGATTTTGAGGAATAAATAAGCTAGTACATGTAAAACACCTATGGAGAGTGAAGGCCAAGTAAGGAGAAACAGAAATACTAGGGGGGATTCATCTTTTTCATTCAAATTCATATTTAAGATCTTGTGGAAAAAATTTTAAAGTATATACTTAAAGCTTAGATTACCTAATTTATTGAATAGAATACATATGGGAAAATTGGCACCACTTTTTATTCACCAAAATGTAAGTATCACACTGAAGAATGCATTAAATATAGTGAATTAAATGCCAGGACACCACTACAATGACAGTAAAGAAGGACATGGGTATAAATACACAAAGACAGAAAATGAAGAGAATACTGTAATGGGCTAGAGATGTCAGTAGGAGACAGGTGGAGTGATAACTGACTTAGCAAAGTAGAGGATGCAGGGACCCAAGTGCCTATAAAGGAAAACTTTAAGATGATGTGCTAATTTACACAACAGAGCTCCCTAATGATTCTGGAACTGATGTCACCTGCTACAAAGAATTCAGGGAAGAGGCATGGAGCTGACATGGTTATATTAATATAAATAAAGAGCAGTTTAAACCTGAGATCTTCTCTCCCACCCTATTCAACCAAGCATTCTCCCTTCCACCACAATTCTCAAAGGAAAGGTTTGTTCCCCAGAAAAATTGAATCAGAAGGGGCTCTGGACTCAGAAACACAAAACACAGAATGTAAATACAAAACATGGATTTTGACCAACAACATTCTCTCCACCCTTCCCCTCATTCAGCTCCTGGAACACAGGCCACCATGCAGTATTCATTGCTGGAAGAACTGAATAGAACCCAAAGAAAATGCCTACAGATAGTGACATGAGGGGATAATTTTCATTACACACAATGAAAATGTCAGTTTGCCTCCCACTTAGAATTTTATCCACACATATACCTTTTCTTAGGAACCCCCAGATAGACTTTTCCTATGCAACCAATGAAGCTCTTGTTTTCGAGGTATGGTCTCCAGGAAAAAAGAATCCAAAAATAAACTTGATGTATTTGACCATGCAAGGAATAGTACTGAAAGAAGTTCTATAGTTATAGAGAAGAGTTTAGGAGTGATTAGTGATAGGTACATAGAAACCAACCCAGAAAGGAAAAAAAAAATCTGGGAAGTAAGTTTGTGCAGCAAGGGATATATAATCAGAGCATCCTAACTGAGTCAGCAGTGAATGATAAGGATAGATGTCATAATAATGTAACTGAACTAAGTATTAACTGAATTTGTTAATACTGAACCTAGAATTGTGATCTCAACTAGTTGGAAGGATGGAGAGATGAGAACTGAGTGTAATTACATAAAAGTCTAATATTCTCCCTAATAGGAATTCCATGGAAAATGTCTGAAATTGATACATTGAAAAACAGCAGTGGCACAAATGATTGTCCAATATGATGGCAAATTTCAAAAGCAGCAGCTAGAAGGATTTAAAATAGGCACTTTGGGGAAGGGGCCCAGGTTGATGTGAAAGGAGTTAGGGCAGAAAAGTATTATTGTTTATTATAAGCCTATAGAACTTGATTTCTTTAACCATGTCATATTCCCTCAATAAATATCAAAATTAGGGGTTTCCCTGGTGGCGCGGTGGTTGGGAGTCCGCCTGCCGATGCAGGGGACACGGGTTCGTGCCCCGGTCCGGGAAGATCCCACATGCTGCAGAGCGGCTAGGCCCGTGAGCCATGGCCGCTGAGCCTGCGCGTCCGGAGCCTGTGCTCCACAACGGGAGAGGCCACAACAGTGAGAGGACCGCGTACAGCAAAAAAAAAAAAAAAAAAAAAATCAAAATTAATTTAAAATGCAAATATCTCATATGGAAGCAGCCTTTCAATCTCTCTTCTTGAAATTAGATTAAAGATATGTTCATGAATCTTAGATGACTTCCTGGTGGCCTATCCCTTTTCTTGGTTGAATGATACAATATAATACAGTTTTCCTACAATTATGTCCTGCTCTTTGGCTGTCAGCCCCTGAAGGAAATATGTAAGATTTGATTGACTTTGTCTTACCATCTCCTTTCTGTCACCAGTTGGAAAAGCTTTGTTCAAGAATATCTAGGGTTGTGTTAAAAAAAAAAAGTTACTCTTTTCTCTTTGACTAGTTCACTAAATAATAAACATGAAAGGTAAGATATTTATTGGCGTAAGTTATAATAAATGAGGATTTGTACTTTCAGGTTTAGGAATAGAATAAAATACTTTTTATAAATATTTTTTGCCAAAATTGCAAAATAGTTATCTAGTAAAATAAGCTGCCATTCGTATCAGTTAGGATCATTTAAGTGAAAGTGTGCATGTGTTTTATGTGCAGGATTAAACAGGACCCTGTACATCTTCAGAGGCATGTTTGCACTTGATTAAAAACTAGAAACCTCTCACGCTTTACAACGCTATTAACATGAAGCTAAAAAAAAACAAGGAAGATGTTATACATGAGAAATATTAAAGATGTTAATTCCTAGAAAAGAGAACCATATCAAAGCTTTAGATTTGCTCTGAAACCGGTTTTTATGCTATTTTGAAGAGACTCCTAATTTAGAAAGTCCAAATCATGTTTAATTTTTTAAATGGAATCTCTCACAGTCATAGAAAATGTACCATCAGGACTATGTAATCAATGTGAAGCAGATGGTGGAACAATTATCTGGTGTATTTGGGTACTACCATTGGCCAGTTCATAGAGTGTGTGCCAGGAAATTCATTCTGTATTTTCAATCTGCTTTCTGGTTATGATGGATAGTGCTTTTTTAACAAAAATCTTTGTATTATTTTAGTGTCTATGATATAAGCTACATCTACACGGGCAACTGTTTGTTTTTTTTTTTAAGTCCAATTGGAGGTATATAGTAATGATTTCAAGATTCGAATTTTTGAGTTTGAGCTGTGATTATTTTTCAGTATCAGCATAGCTTATTACTATCAATTCTTTGGCTAAATAACTGCTTCCTAGTATATACAAATCTTAGTATTTAATTTTAAAACCTTAAATATTTAAAATTATATGGTATGGTTCACAATGTAGAGAAGACACTTTTTTTTTTAATTTTTATTTTTTTATACAGCAGGTTCTTATTAGTTATCCATTTTATACACATCAGTGTATATATGTCAATCCCAATCTCCCAATTCATCCCACCACCCCACCACCACCACTTTCCTCCTTTGGTGTCCATACGTTTGTTCTCTGCATCTGTGTCTCTGTTTCTGCCCTGTGAACCAGTTCATCTGTACCATTTTTCTAGGTTCCACATATATGCTTTAATGTACGGTATTTGTTTTTCTCTTTCTGACTTACTTCACTCTGTATGACAGTCTCTAGATCCATCCACGTCTCTAAAAATTACCCAATTTCATTCCTTTTTATGGCTGAGTAATATTCCACTGTATATATGTACCACATCTTTAGGCATTCGCCTGTCGATGGGCATTTAGGTTGCTTCCATAACCTGGCTATTGTAAGCAGTGCTGCAATGAATATTGGGGTGCATGTGTCTTTTTGAATTGTGGTTTTCTCTGGGTATATGCCCAGTAGTGGGACCACTGGGTCATATGGTAATTCTATTTTTAGTTTTTTAAGGAACCTCCATACTGTTCTCCATAGTGGCTGTATCAATTTACATTCCCACCAACAGTGCAAGAGGGTTCCCTTTTCTCCACACCCTCTGCAGCATTTGTTGTTTGTAGATTTTCTGCTGATGCCCATTCTAACTGGTGTGAGGTGATACCCCATTGTACTTTTGATTTGCATTTCTCTAATAATTAGTGATGTTGAGCAGCTTTTCATGTGCTTCTTGGCCATCTGTATGTCGAGAAGACACTTTTGAATGCTAATTCAGAATTATGTACAAGAGTTAAGGACTTTAAAAAGACACTGAAAGCAACTACTTTTTAGCACTTAGGATAAGATCACCCTAAGTAATACGTATTTTATTTTTCAGATTACAATTACATTGATCTATTAATCTCATCTTGGTTTCAATTTTGTTTTTCTAACACATTATATTTAGTAACTTCAGTGATCACTATCTGGCTCTCTATAGGCGGTAACATAATTACTTAGACACACTGTATATATACCTAGTTCTAGAACACTGGTGTTCTCTGATGACAATCAAACATATTTTTAGTTTTAAATGTAAGAAATGACTACACAGTAATGCTGACATTATTATATGTCTAATATTACTTAAACTCAATTTTTATTTTCCAAACATAATAGTGGAAAAAATAGTATAATGAACACCATTTACCCAATGACTATAAGATTTTTGTCAATTTTGTTTCATCAATACCCTCCCCTTGCATTTTCATCTATTTTATTCTGAAACAATTCCCAAAGAATGATTGTTTTTAGTGTAAATACTGACTACAACAAAAAGAGTATATTTTCTCAAGATAATGACTTCTCAAAATAACCTTTATCTATTTGGCTGTATATATTTTTAGCCTTTTTTTCTGAAAATGGTCTCTATTTTAGAGATAGCTGAAATATTAAACTTTTTAGTGTTCAGAACTCTTTGTAAATCACATCAAGCTCTTTTGAACATGTGCAAGATTGTTAACTGAAACTTAAAATGTATCAACCTAGATAGAAGAGCCCTTGAAAAGACAGTTTTCTTAAGTCATTTTCTTTCCTGCAAACACTGAGATTATTAGGAAAGCTCTTTAAAAACTATGACATATGTTTCTAACTATAGAGATTATAACAGTTTTATTCTTTAACTTAAAGGAAATTCAGTGTGACTTTCTGGGTTGGCATTTCTTTTGGAGGTTATAATCTGGTATATGAATGGAACTCCGATATTAATAATCAGGATATCTAGTCAGTGCAAAGGAGGCTTGAGTTTAGGGGATATTTTCCACTTTCTAAAACACATTGCTTGTTACTAGGTGTTCAGCTCTTTCTTTTCCTTTGCAACTGTAATTCCCATTTCACCCCCACCTTCCTTGAAATTTTCTTTGGGATTTTTCTGCATTTGAAAGTCTGACTGTAAATCAAGGGACTCCAAACATTGGCACTCTGTTTAACAAAATAACTGTGCTGATTTCTTAGTGAAGTCAGATGTAATTTATTCACACTGGAGTCTTTTAGGAGGCAAGATTATAGAATGAGATGGCTTGCCAAATGGAAAAACAGTGGGAAAGTAAAGCACTGTTTCAGTGGCCTAGAATGTGGCTTGTTTTTGTTTTCTTCTCTAACGCAAAAATTGACTCTGGCTTTGCATATGTGGAATGACTATCCAAAGTAGGTTGTAGTTTTTTGGGTTTTGGGTTTTTTTTTTTCATGCAAAGTGTTCATTTCTCTTAAATAACAGCATTTTGATCTTCCTTTGGGTAACTCTTGTACACTCTCAGCTTTTGTAGTGGGCAGTCAGTCCTGGCTTTGTCCATCACACCTTTCCACTTGCCAGCCATAGTAATTGGTCCAGGGATAAGCACATGATCCCAGCTTGACAATGTGGGATATTTTTACCCAGTATGAAACTGCTGAGCAATAAAGGTACTCTTGCCATTGATATTAAGTTTGGGAGGCTCTGAACCTGTTGGGACTACCAAGTAGACAGAGCCTGCCTGAGAGTAAATCCACACTGCAGAAAGCAGAATTGAAAGACAGTGAGGGATGACACTCATAACATCATTCCAACCTCTTGGTCTAACTATTTCTGATTTCAGTCTACTTGTATTTCTGAGTTATAAATCTATATTCTTATTTTTTCTTTGCCACTTTGAGTTTTCTTTCACTTGCAACTGAACAGTTCCTGAACAGTTCCTGAACTAATACCCCATCTATTGACAAGTTAAATTCTATTTAAAAAAAAAAATTGCAGTGTCAACTTTGTCATTTTTATGCCTCATGTACACATCTAAATCATTTGTGTCTTGTAACTTTAACCCCAAGTATTCATCAGGGCCCTAAATCTCAAATTGTCTCTTAGCTTTTATCAAAAGCCCATCTGATATAAGTTGGAATGCCAGATTAAGAGAGTAAGAATGAAAAAGTGTGATGGAGAAAGTCTGAGTAAAAACAAACTAATCATATAGTTGCTTTAAGTTTTCTATGAGATACAAAGCCTAGGCCATCAGAATGCAATATACTAGAATATTACTTTAGATTTCCATAAAATGCCTTCACAGAATTATGAGTTAATATAAATTTATTTAGCACTTCAGGTAATAGCCAAATCAGCTTAGCTTTCTGACATTACTTTTTCCCCAGGCTCTGGAATAGAAAAGGTTTACAACAATCTTGGGTTGCCATTCTTGCTTTAACACTAGCTCTGTTACTTTAAAGAAGTTACTTCATCTCTAAGATTCCATTTCTTTCTCTGAAATGAAGCATGAAAATAATGTTTTCTTCACATATGGTTGTAAGTATTACAGAATATAATAGAAAATATTGAGGAAAAAGTAGATAATGGAAACTAGTGGGTTTTTAAAAATTTTTTTATTGGTGTGTAGTTAATTTACAATGTTGTGTTCATTTCAGGTGTACAGCAAAGCGATTCAGTTATACATATACATATGTTCATTCTTTTTCAGATTATTTTCCCATATAGGTTATCACAGAATATTGATTAGAGTTCCCTGTGCTATACAGTAGGTCCTTGTTGGTTATCTATCTCATATATAGTAGTGTGTGTATGTTCATCCCAAGCTCCTGATTCATCCCCACACACACACACCTAAAACATGGAAACTAGTGGTTTTATCTTTTATCAACCCCTTCAAATCACTTTGAAGGTAAAATGTCAATTAGATGGTAGGACTGTGTATTTCCTCAGGTAATGAATTATGACAGATTTGAAATTTAGGCTAAAGAGTTTAATGATTTTTTCTAAAACCAAGCAAATTATACTATCTTTAACTTGTTTAGCCACTCCATACTCAAAAGAACTTTCACATTTGGTATCCTAGCCGTTCTTTTCTGGTTTTTTGGCAGTGGATAGAGAGGTTATCATCAGGCTGTAATTCTTTTACCACATAGTTGCATCTTCTTGACTGTAACTACTAAATCACATATATGCATCTTCTTTACTATAACTATTAATGGTGTAGTGATGCTGATTTATCACTTAACCACTTTCACCCACTGGATGATATTGCCCAGGAGTAGGAAAGGATGAAGTTCTAAAAATAAGGATGCAATTATTAATAATTCACCATCTCAGCATTAACCAGCATAAGCTGACAGGGTTTTCTGTCCCACAGACAAGACTCCACATTCAGAAAGGGGGATTCCCTTATGACAAAGTTAGCGATGACACTAATGTCCCTAAAGAGAAAAATTTCCGAAATATTAGAACTCTGACTTTTAAACTGTAGTACACATTATGGTTTAAGTAGTAAAAGCAAAGTACTTTAATTATAATAATATTTTAGTTTTAATTACTTTTTGGTATAAAATATAAGCCTTCAGGTCCTTTCTCTCTTTCTCTATTCAATAATGGGAAAAAGATATTGCAGTCTATGATTTTCTCTCAGCTTCACTTTACCAGAGCTTATCTGATCCTCAGAACTGAACTGAAACTAGATTTTCCTCTGACATCAGCAAAAGCTTTTCTGAAATGTTTGCAAATCTCCAGGTGCATGGGTCCCTGAATAAATATTATATCAACGCTGATCAGCTGCATAGGTGCAGACCAAGTTAGGAAAGAGGTCTACAAGAATTTCTTAATGAAAGCAGGTGGCTGTTGATATTCTAAATAGATTCAGTAATTAGAACATTTTTAGGACTTTAGGGTGCATCTCACAAGGGATTTCTGTAATATTTAGAAGACAGCTCACATAGGAAAGCACTTGTTCAGGAAGATATTCATTCATGCTCTCCTAAGAAACGGGGAAATTATTTTAAAAACTACATATGGTAAGATCAAAAGTTCTGTTCCTAGCAGGGAAATACTTTACTTTTTGGATTTATTGCTTTTGAGTTTTAAGAATTTCTGCAGTGTCAAAGAACTGCCTTCCTATATAGGATGTGAATTTCAAGTGTAAGTCAAAAAACAATTACCATATTTGTTTGAAACTTTAGGGTGAACAGATAAAACATACCCTGTGGAACAAAATTCACTTAATAAATAACATTCCATAACAAGTTTAAGTAACAGTAGATTTTTATCTTCATCCTCTCAGTTTGTTGTATCCGTTAAACATGTTATCTATTCTAAATAACATATCTGCTTGACTAGTCCTAAAATAAGATGTTGAAACTTTCTAGTGTCATTTTATGATGTGAGTTTCCACCAAGAGAAATTTAAAATGCATTTATTTTTAGCCTATATTTACACTTTGACTCAATCCTTGTTCCAGTGGTACTACCTGCAAAAGTTAAGACCTTTTAGCAAGAGTATACATAGCAGAAAAAAATATCGAAAAAGTTTAAAAATTGTTACCAGCACTTAAGCAAATTAAATTGCCAAGAAATAATTTTTTCTGAAACGTATTGATTAGTGATAGGGTGCAAAATAAACTAAATCAAATTTCACATCTCCTTCAGTTATGTTTTTGAAATTCTGAGTAATGACCCAGGTTGAGCCATTAATGCAAATCCTCAAAACTTAAGTAGTTTCTTGATACTTTTCATTTTGAGGCATCTTTTAAAGAAACAACAGATGCCTCTCCAAATGCATTCTAAAAATCAATACACTTAATCAATAATGCTCTCCACAGGTAATAAATGCTGAGAAGCATTTCTGCCTATCTATATTGATCGGGAGAATTGCTTCAAATTGGTTCAGATGTGTATAAAAATCATTTCCTTATTGATCAAAGCCTTCTCTACTCTGTTATTTCATATATGGCATACAACTCTTTTAGACTTCATGTATATCTGTGATAAACAAATTTCCTGTGATCTGTGTATGAAACTAATTTGAATGAAATGTAAAATGGGTGTTTTTGTTTCTTTGGGGGAACATATTGCTTGAAATTTAATCAAAGCATGAATAAGCATGAGAAATTACTGAATTTAATGAGAAATGTAATGATGTTTTTATTCACATTTTAATTATTTGTAATCTTAAAATTTAAGGTTTTTTGAGTCTGCTTCTATCATAACAGAATTCATGCAGACACATGCATTTAATCCAGAATGATGCAATTCCCGGTGGTATAAACAATAGAAAACTGCATAGTTATAGTCAACTGTTGACTCATATTGCTGGCAAGTTATATTTTGGTAACATGATCAAACATGTAAGTGGACATTGTGACCTTTTTGCTAATATATGTGTTAAGTGTATAGAGTAATAAGAAAAGTATGTCTTCTAAATTAATTGTCTAACAATAAGTGTACAGTTTCAACAGATAGAGCATTTAATGAGTCTCATTAAATAGGGTCTATTCATCTTTGATCCAAACAATTGATTCATTGGGTAAATATTATTAGATTAAGGACTCTTCCAAGGAAGCTCATTAAATAGGGTCTATTCATCTTTGATCCAAACAATTGATTCATTGGGTAAATATTATTAGATTAAGGACTCTTCCAAGGAAGCTCAACCTCTAAGTCTTGATACATTAACTAGTGTTGTGAATTATAACGAAAAAGCCAAAGATTCCTGTCAACATGACTTAGTAAGTTTCATAACCTTATACTACCTATTTTCCTTATCTGAATGTTCCATTACAAAATGGCATTATTTTGGCCACTGTATAAGCTACTGTGGAAAGTGTCACTGAACCACTACCTCCTTAAAACTTGACCACCAATTTTTACTTATTGAAAGGTTTCATTCATCTCATGATTTTCATTTGGAATTTCGGGGAATATGAATTATCATATAGTCAAATTCCAATATCTCAACTTTAGATAATTTTACTTTATCTAACAATTTATTTAATTCTGAAGGAATCTCTTATGCAAAACTAAGTTGAAATCTTTCAACAAAACAAGAAGTGTAAGGAATTGGATAAACTATGTTCACTATATTCAAAAATACTATTTGAGTGAATCTGAGGAAATGTTAGTCAATGTTGAAAGCATAGCATCAGAAGGATGATATATTCTGGTTTGTTTCCCCTAGAGCAAAAATAAAATAAATTTTATAACATCTTAATATAAAACACTTGCCAAAGATGTGGAGGTATCTATCTTTCTGCTCACTAAGGCACTACTGAATCTTGGGTACGGATAAACTAAAAGGATAAACCTGCTTTCCTAAGTCTCTCATATATTCCCAGGAAGCTAACTAATTGTACAATAAGATTCTTGGAGTCAATAAGTACCATTAGGGTAACCACAGAAATGAAATTTTTGAAATATTTCTTGTACTTAAATAGAAATTAATCTTAAAGTATTCCTAGGAGCAAGCATAGATTCAGCTGGAAACTGGAGCTGCACACCCAAGAGATATTTACTCTGACTCATGTTACATTCTAGTGAGGGCAGCTTAATCACAGTGGGAAAGACAACACTGAGCCAATCACTAAAAATTCATCTGGAGGTATTAGGGCATGACGTGGAGGATAAGAACGTTAGCTCTGGAGTCAGATAGTCCTCATTTCCAGATTCCACCACTTATAAGCTGCGTGGCTTTGGGGAAGTTGCTTTTATCTGGCTCACTTTCCTCCTGCAGGAAGCAGAGTGTGTGCCAGCACCGTCCAGTAGAAACATAATGTGAACCACATATATAATTTAAAATTCTTAGTAGCCATGTTTTCAAAAATCAGGTGAAATTAATTTAAAATTTTTTTTAATTTAATACAATGCATCCAAATTAGTATTATTGTGATATGTAATTGATAAAAAATTATTAATGAAATATTTTACATTCTTTTTTCATACTAAGTCTTTATAAAATCTGGTGAGCATTTTATAATGATAGCACATTTCAGTTTGCACTAGCTGCATTTCAAATGCTCAGTCAGTAGCCATATGTGAGTAGGGGCTGCTATCATGGATAGTGCAGGTATATATTCACCCCATAGGGTTGCTGTAAGGATAAAATGAGATAATGTGTGTAAAGTGTTTAGAAACGTGTTTGGCAAATAAAAAGGACGAAAAAAGGTAGTTGTGCAAACTGTTACTGTTATAACTGAGTACTGACTACAGCAGCCTAGGTGCTAAACTGGGGTGAAAGCAAGAATATATGACCTGACTCTGTTCCTGTGTAATTACAAAGTTAAGAAGGCAAGATAAATAACTATAATTTATGGCATCTTATTACCATATGAATGTATGAATAAAATGCAGTAAGTGCTCAGAAGAGGAAGATCTTCCCCACTAGAGTTGCCTTGTACCCACCTTGGTGAAGAAAATCATTTTGAGCTGGGATTTAATCAATGGGTTGACTTTTCTCAGGAAGATAAGGTAAGGGACCACGAATATAGCTAAGAAAAATATTCTACCAGAGGAATAATAGGAGCAATAATTCAAAGGTGGGGAAGTGAAAAAATACACTCAAGAAATGATGGCAATTTTTGATGGAGAACACAGCGTTCATGTAAGAGTGTACTTGGGTGAGTACATGCAGATCTGTATTAGTGAAGGGTGTTTAAAAGCCATGCTAAGATACTAGGACATTTTCAGTGTCAGAAGGAAATAGTAAAAAGAGCACTGATTTGGAAGTCAAAGATCTGATTTTAACCAAGTTCTACAATTGCCATGAATATGCCAATTTCTTACCTTGGGCGAGTCACTTCATCTCAGTTGTGTATTTTTTTTTTTACCTCTTTATTAGAGTATAATTGCTTTACAATGGTGTGTTAGTTTCTGCTCCATAACAAAGTGAATCAGCTATACATATACACCGTTCCCATATATTTTAAAGTGACGTAATTAGATCTAAAAAAACAAAACCTGAGAATGTCAAGAGTTATAAAGGGTCTCTTTGTTGTCACTGTTCCTGCTGTTTTTGTTGTTGTTCTATTCAAATTTATGGTATTATAGGATGGGAGTAGCATAATTGAAGAAAGCTTTAAGAATTAATGTATGTAGATTTAAAAGTAAAGAAATTGTAACCAAAAATCACTTGGGGTTATCTTTTCAATGGTCCTGACATCTTAAAAATAAGCACTTCAATATTGTAAACATAACAGTTGGAAATGGGAAAATTATAGAAAAGTAGCAAATAAAAATTGATAAAAGTTGGGTTAAGGATGGAGAGGGAGAAAAGGTGTGAAATGACTGCCACTGCAGTTTGGACTCTGAAAAACAGAATATAGTATTCATAATTGAAATGGAAGAACTAGACAGATAATTTTGCTGGAGCTGGGGGAAGGGATGTAACATGAGTTTGT
Organism: Delphinapterus leucas; assembly: GCF_059928025.1. Classification (NCBI taxonomy): domain Eukaryota; kingdom Metazoa; phylum Chordata; class Mammalia; order Artiodactyla; family Monodontidae; genus Delphinapterus; species Delphinapterus leucas. Next base: position 23,037,506 of record NC_143136.1, on the reverse strand, counting down.
AGTTTTTTTAGTAGGTACAATATATACACTAGAATGTGTGCTTTTAAGAATTAATTGATATATGTGGGAGATGATGGAGGAGTAGAACATGGAGCTCACTTCCACAAATACAGCAAAAATACATCTACAAGTGGAACGATGTGCACAGAACATCCACTGCACGCTGGCAGAAGACCTCAAACTTCCTAAAGGGCAAGGAACCCTCCACGTACCCAGGTAGAACAAAAGAAAGGAAAAAAAAAAAGAAATCGGGAGGGCACTGTGCCTCAAGGAGGGAGCTGTGAAGGAGAAAAGGTTCCTCCTTCACCCTGGGAAGGTGCCTCACTGGCAGGGAGATCTGTCTGGATGGAGAGGGAGCTTTGGAGCCTCAGAGGAGAGCACAGCAACCGATGTGCGGAGGGCAAAATGGAAAGTGACCTGCACAGAAGGTCAGTACCACCCCACTGCACTCTGCACTGGTGCGGGCAGGGGCTGGGTGCTGAAATTCAGGTTTCAGTGGTCAGACCCAGGGAGAGCACCAGGGTTGGCTGCATGGTGACAGCCTGAAGAGGCTGGAGTGTAGCAACTGAAGGTCACTCGGAAGAAGCCTGGGCCTGCCAGAGAGGCAAGGCACCATTGTTGGGGGGCACACGAGGAGAGGGGCAGGACAACCATAGGAGCTTCTTTCCCTGCACGCATGTGCTTTCAGGGCTTTGGGGGCAGGTGCAAGCCACCGCTGCCATACTGAGCTCCAGGGTGGGCACAGGCTGCCGCCACCACTAAGAGACCCGCAAGTGGGCTCCAGTGGCTGCCCCCACTGTCCTGGGAGTGCGTGGGCCATGGCTGCAGCTAGGGGACCTGCAAGCAGGCACCAATCACTGTCCCTGCTGTCCTGGGGAGTGGGCAAGCTGCCACCGCTGCTAGGAAACCCTGCAGCAGGCACCAGTCTGCTGAGAGTTAACACCTATCTTGAAACTCGTCCCAAAAATTGCAGAGGAAGGAACACTCCCAAGCTCATTCTATGAGGCCACTATCACCCTGATACCAAAACCAAAGATAGCACAAAAAAAAATTACAGGATAATATCACTGATGAACATAGATGCAAAAATCCTGAACAAAATACTAGCAAACAGAATCCAACAACACATTAAAAGGATCATACACTGTGACCAAGGGGGATTTATCCCAGGGATACAAGGATTCTTCAATATATGCAAATCATTGTGGTACACCACATTAACAAATTGAAGAATAAAAAACATATGATCATCTCAGTAGATGCAGAAAAAGCTTTTGACAAAATTCAACACCCATTTATGATATTAAAAAAAAAAACCTCTCCACAACGTAGGCATAGAGGGAACCTACCTCAATATAATAAAGGCCATATATGACAAACCCACAGCAAACATTCTCAACAGTGAAAAACTGAAAGCATTTCCCCTAAGATCAGGAACAAGGCAAGGATATCCACTCTCGCCACTTTTCTTAAACATAGTTTTGGAAGTCCTAGCAATAGCAGTCAAAGAAGAAAAAGAAATGAAACAAATCCAAATTGGAAAAGCAGAAGTAAAATGTCACAGTTTGCAGATAACATGATACTGTACATAGAAAATCCTAAAGATGCTACCAGAAAACTACTAGAGCTCATCAATGAATTTGGTGAAGCTGCAGGATACAAAATTAATACACAGAAATCTCTTGCATTCCTATAAACTAACAAAGAAAGATCAGAAAGAGAAATTAAGGAAACAATCCCATTTGCCCACACATCAAAAGAACATACTGGCTTGGCCAAAAAGTTCGTTTGGTTTTAAGTAAAAGACATTTTTCATTTTCACCAAGAATTTTATTGAACAATGTATTCACTAACCAAATGAACTTTTTGGCCAACCCAATACCTAGGAATAAACCTACCTAAGAAGGTAAAAGACCTGTACTCAGAAAACTATAAAGTACTGATGAAAGAAATCAAAGATGACACAAACAGATGGAGAGATATACCATGTTTTTGGATTGGAAGAATCAATATTTTCAAAATGACCATACTGCCCAAAGCAAACTACAGATTGAATGCAATCCCTATCAAATTACTAATGGCATTTTTCACAGAATTAGAACAAAAAAATTTACAGTTTGTATGGAAACACAAAAGACCCCAAATAGCTAAAGCAATCTTGAGAAAGGAAAACAGAGCTGGAGGAATCAAATACCGTGACTTCAGACTATACTACAAAGCTACAGTAATCAAGACAGTATGGTACTGGCACAAAAACAAAAATATAACTCAATGGAACAGGATAGAAAGCCCAGAGATAAAACCACACACCTATGGCCACGTAATCTATGACAAAGGAGGCAAGAATATACAATGGAGAAAAGAGTCTTTTCGATAAGTGGTGATGGGAAAACTGGACAGCTACATGTAAAAGAATGAAATTAGAATATTCTCTAACACCATACACAAAAATAAACTCAAAATGGATTAAAGACCTAAATGTAAGACTGGATACTATAAAGCTCTTAGAGTAATGAAAATAAAAACAAAAATAAACCAATGGAACCTGATCAAGTGTAAAAGCTTTTGCACAGCAAAGGAAACTAAACAAAGTGAAAAAACAACCCACAAAATGTGAGAAAAACTATCGATATTTGCAAACAAAATGACCAACAAGGGATTAATCTCCAAAATGTACAGACAGCTCATGCAGCTCAGTATCAAAAAAATGGGCAAAAGATCTAAATAGACATTTCTCCAAAGAAGCATACAGATGGCCAAAAAGCACATGAAAAGATGCTCAACATCACTAATTATTAGAAATGCAAATCAAAACTACAATGAGGTATCACCTCACACCAGTCAGGATGGCCATCATCAAAAAGCCTACAAATATAAATGTTGGAGAGGGTATGGAGAAAAGGCAACACTCCTACACTTTTGGTGGGAATGTAAATTGGTACAACCACTATGGAGAGCACTATGGAGGTTCCTTAAAAATCTAAGAACTACCGTATAATCCAGCAGTCCCACTCCTGGGCATATATCCAGAGAAAAACCATCATTCTAAAAGATACATGTATCCCAATGTTCATTGCAGCACTATTTACAATAGCCAAGACATAGAAGCAACCTAAATGTCCATCAACAGAGGAATGGATAATGAAGATGTGGTACATATATACAATGGAACATTACTCAGCCATAAAAAAAATGAAATAATGCCATTTGCAGCAACATGGATGGACCTAGAGATTATCATACTAAGTGAAGTCAGACAGAGAAAGCCAAATATCGTATGATATCACTTATATATGGAATCTAAAGAAGAAAATGATACAAATGAACTTCCTCACAAAACAGAAACAGACTCACAGACTTTGAAAACAAACATGGTTGTTAACAAAGGGGGGGGGGAAGGTGGGGGAGGGATTAACATTACACACTACTATATATAAAACAGATAATCAACAAGGACCTACTATATAGCACCGGGAAGTTTACTCAGTATTCTGTAATAACCTATATAGGAAAATAATCTGAAAAAGAATGGCTATATGTATATGCATAACTAAATCACTTAGCTGTACACCTGAAACAATACAACATTGTAAATCAACTATACTCCAATATAAAATAAAAATTAAATTTAAAAAATTGATTGATATGTGAAGCCCATGGATGTTTTAGTTTCAGAGTTTCACAAAGTCATAAAATCAATCCCAGGAGAAGTAACAACTGACACTGCAGAAATAAAAAAAATCATAAGAGATTACTACAAGCAACTCTATGCCAATAAAATGGACAATCTGGAAGAAATGGACAAATTCTTAGAAATGCACAACCTGCCAAGACTGAATCAGGAAGAAATAGAAAATATGAACAGACCAATCACAAGCACTGAAATTGAAACTGTCATTAAAAATCTTCCAACAAACAAAAGCCCAGGACCAGATGGCTTCACAGGTGAATTCTATCAAACGTTTAGAGAAGAGCTAACACCTATCCTTCTCAAACTCTTCCAAAATATAGCAGAGGGAGGAACACTCCCAAATTCCTTCTACGAGGCCACCATCACCTTGATACCAAAACCAGACAAGGATGTCACAAAGAAAGAAAACTACAGGCCAATATCACTGATGAACATAGATGCAAAAATCCTCAACAAAATACTAGCAAACAGAATCCAACAGCACATTAAAAGGATCATACACCATGATCAAGTGGGGTTTATTCCAGGAATGCAAGGATTCTTCAATATACGCAAATCTATCAATGTGATAAACCATATTAACAAATTGAAAGAGAAAAACCATATGATCATCTCAATAGATGCAGAGAAAGCTTTTGACAAAATTCAACACCCATTTATGCTAAAAACCCTGCAGAAAGTAGGCATAGAGGGAAATTTCCTCAACATAATAAAGGCCATATATGACAAGCCCACAGCAAACATCATCCTCAATGGTGAAAAACTGAAAGCATTTCCACTAAGATCAGGAACAAGACAAGGTTGCCCACTCTCACCACTCTTATTCAACATAGTTTTGGAAGTTTTAGCCACAGCAATCAGAGAAGAAAAGGAAATAAAAGGAATCCAAATCGGAAAAGAAGAAGTAAAGCTGTCACTGTTTGCAGATGACATGATACTATACATAGAGAATCCTAAAGATACTACCAGAAAACTACTAGAGCTAATCAATGAATTTGGTAAAGTAGCAGGATACAAAGTTAATGCACAGAAATCTCTGGCATTCCTATATACTAATGATGAAAAATCTGAAAGTGAAATCAAGAAAACACTCCCATTTACCATTGCAACAAAAAGAATAAAATATCTAGGAATAAACCTACCTAAGGAGACGAAAGACCTGTATGCAGAAAATTATAAGACACTGATGAAAGAAATTAAAGATGATACAAATAGATGGAGAGATATACCATGTTCTTGGATGGGAAGAATCAACATTGTGAAAATGACTCTACTACCCAAAGCAATCTACAGATTCAATGCAATCCCTATCAAACTACCACTGGCATTTTTCACAGAACTAGAACAAAAAATTTCACAATTTGTATGGAAACACAAAAGACCCCGAATAGCCAAAGCAATCTTGAGAACGAAAAAAGGAGCTGGAGGAATCAGGCTCCCTGACTTCAGACTATACTACAAAGCTACAGTAATCAAGACAGTATGGTACTGGCACAAAAACAGAAAGATAGATCAATGGAACAGGATAGAAAGCCCAGAGATAAACCCACGCACATATGGACACCTTATCTTTGATAAAGGTGGCAGGAATGTACAGTGGAGAAAGGACAGCCTCTTCAATAAATGGTGCTGGGAAAACTGGACAGGTACATGTAAAAGTATGAGATTAGATCACTCCCTAACACCATACACAAAAATAAGCTCAAAATGGATTAAAGAGCTAAATGTAAGGCCAGAAACTATCAAACTCTTAGAGGAAAACATAGGCAGAACACTCTATGACATAAATCACAGCAAGATCCTTTCTGACCCACCTCCTAGAGTAATGGAAATAAAAACAAAAATAAACAAATGGGACCTAATGAAACTTCAAAGCTTTTGCACAGCAAAGGAAACCATAATCAAGACCAAAAGACAACCCTCAGAATGGGAGAAAATATTTGCAAATGAAGCAACTGACAAAGGTTTAATCTCCAAAATTTACAAGCAGCTCATGCAGCTCAACAACAAAAAAACAAACAACCCAATCCAAAAATGGGCAGAAGACCTAAATAGACATTTCTCCAAAGAAGATATACAGAATGCCAACAAACACATGAAAGAATGCTCAACATCATTAATCATTAGAGAAATGCAAATCAAAACTACAATGAGATATCATCTCACACCAGTCAGAATGGCCATCATCAAAAAATCTAGAAACAATAAATGCTGGAGAGGGTGTGGAGAAAAGGGAACACTCTTGCACTGCTGGTGGGAATGTGAATTGGTTCAGCCACTATGGAGAACAGTATGGAGGTTCCTTAAAAAACTACAAATAGAATTACCATATGACCCAGCAATCCCACTACTGGGCATATACCCTGAGAAAACCAAAATTCAAAAAGAGTCATGTACCAAAATGTTCATTGCAGCTCTATTTACAATAGCCCGGAGATGGAAACAACCTAAGCGCCCATCATCGGATGAATGGATAAAGAAGATGTGGCACATATATACAATGGAATATTACTCAGCCATAAAAAGAAACGAAATTGAGCTATTTGTAATGAGGTGGATAGACCTAGAGTCTGTCATACAGAGTGAAGTAAGTCAGAAAGAAAAAGACAAATACCGTATGCTAACGCATATATATGGAATTTAAGGGGGAAAAAAATGTCATGAAGAACCTAGGGGTAAGACAGGAATAAAGACGCAGACCTACTGGAGAACGGACTTGAGGATATGGGGAGGGGGAAGGGTGAGCTTTGACAGGGTGAGAGAGAGTCATGGACATATACACACTAACAAACGAAGTAAGGTAGATAGCTAGGGGGAAGCAGCCGCAAGGCACAGGGATATTAGCTCGGTGCTTTGTGACAGCCTGGAGGGGTGGGAGAGGGAGAGTGGGAGGGAGGGAGACGCAAGAGGGAAGACATATGGGAACATATGTATATGTATAACTGATTCACTTTGTTATAAAGCAGAAACTAACACACAATTGTAAAGCAATTATACCCCAATAAAGATGTTTAAAAAAAAAAAAAAAATCAATCCCATAATTCTTCAGTGTTAATATGAGCATTAAATTTGAGCCTATTTACTTTGGGAATTCGGTGGCACTCAAAGAGAAGCCCCAAGTGTCACACTTATCTGAGTTGTAATTTATGAAAGAAATTTTAAAGCCAGTAAAAGAAGCAAGACTTTTTGAATAAAAATATTTCAATTCAAATCCCAGCTTGACCTTCTCTGAGTCTCTTTCTTCATTAGCTAAAAAGGGAGAATACCTACCTGTTAGGATTGAGTGCAGAACATGTGAGGTAACCAGTGGAGCTCTAGATGCTCAATAAACGATGGCTACTGTGAACTCATTCTAGCAGATCTGAAAGACAAAGAAACTCATATCCTTTCTTTTCAAAAAAAACACAATATTATACTACTACTTATATCATACCACAACTCCTCCTGCAACAAGCATGTACTCATTACTGATTATATCAAGTTTCATAGTTAGTGTCAAAAATATTTCAGTAATATGCAGAATTCCTAAACTTAAGAATTTGTCTAGGTTAGGAGGTAAGTGTTAAAAGATTCAGGTAACTCCTGGGTATTTTAGGTGTATACTCTCAAATTGAATTTTCACACATGTAAGTATCTAAAATTAATTTTAAATTCTTTAGTTTGAAAAAGTGCCAATATTTTATTTGCACAGTTTGTTAGCATGCAATGAGTTTCCAGTTTTTGTTGGTTCATCCAAAGTGATTACATATACCCAGATAAAATGTTACCACTCAATCTCCATGGGTTAATTCATTTTACAAACTTCAAGAGATTCAAACATTCAAGTTTTATACTAAATCCAATTGAGACTGCTTTGCTGAAGATATTATTAAACCTACATTTTTCAAAAAATTACTTTTTAAAACAGAGTATAAAGAAGCTCTATCATGTTAAGTAAATTATAAGTTAATTTAGAACTAAAATTTGAGGGAAACACTAATTTTTAAAGGTTTGTTCACTCATCCAATAGCAGAGCAATAACTTTGAGTGAAGGTGAAATTTAGTGTTTATCTTCTTTAGCCAAAAGAAGTTAGCAAATTAATTCAATAGAGTAAAATGGGTAGTAATACATGGTATCCTCATTCAAACTCATTGGTCAGCAAACAAGATACTGATTTAACCAACAAGAAATTATTCTGAAGTCTTGATGGATTAAAACAAGTATTAAGTTTTTCAGAGATGTGTGGATCAAGACAGTCATAATCACTCATTGTTGATATTTACTGATTTATATAAAAGAATAGCAGTTATAAAATTATATCAATCTTCTCCCCAGACTGCCTACTTTCTTCCCATTCTGTAAAAGTTTGGGAATCCTGATAACTTAGATGTTATGTAAAAAATGACTTGCTTTGGGCTTCCCTGGTGGCGCAGTGGTTGAGAGTCCGCCTGCCGATGCAGGGGACACGGGTTCGTGCCCCAGTCCGGGAAGATCCCACATGCCGCGGAGTGGCTGGGCCCGTGAACCATGGCCGCTGAGCCTGTGTGTCCGGAGCCTGTGCTCCGCAACGGGAGAGGCCACAACAGTGAGAGGCCCGCGTACCACAACAACAAAAAAAAAAACATGACTTGCTTCTTTTTTGCTTAATACATGTTGAGATATTTATATTTTTAAATACCTTTATGAACAAATTTGGCTATTTTATTTTTAAATCAGTGTTAGCAAACTATATTATTCTATGTTTTTTAATAATATACTTTAAATCCCTGTGGTATTTGTGGAATATGTGCATTTATAATTTAGTATAATTATTCTTAAAATACCATGCTAAATGATATTTTGAATAATCTATTCAGGAGTTGCATGTTAGGAGACAAAATTTTATTAAAATGTTATAATGGTTAAATATTTTATTAAAAATGTTATAAAATTTTAAAATGTGAAATAAAAAATAAATTATATTTCTATTTTGAAAGAGGCTTATTCACTTTAACATGAACATTGTTGGTACAAGTTTTCATAAATCCTCATAGTACTATTTAAAATTTCATGTCTACCATATTTTAATTCCATTGACCAAGTTTGATGTAGGTACATCTTCTATTCTTCCGAAATTTGTCATTAAGACTGTGACACTGGTATGACAAATGATTCATATTGTAGTTTACTTTTTATTGCCAATCATCAGGATATATAGAAAGATAACTATGCACATGTCTCTAAATACTCTGCTTTGTAGAGATGTCACCTATAGTCATACTGTGATTTTTTTCTTTTGAGAGTGCCACCTCTCTGTCTCTCACACCAACAGATACTAATGTAGTAATTGACACATCCTGGTAAGTAATTTTGAAAATCTTCTAATCTAGAAACAGTTTAGCATCTCAGATCCCAGTAAAACTAATTTTGGAGTCAGACATTATATGCCATGTAATAATCCAATATTTAGAGATGAACATGATTTTATGTATATATATACACACACAATCTTACAGCCTTTTGAAAATGAGTTCAAGTAAACCTGAAAACCTCACCATAAACTTGCTGACTCAAATCTGTTCTAACAAAGACACATTTTTTAGATACCTGAGGCACGGTGCTGCTGAATTATATAATCCTATCATTAAATTCCAATATTATCATCTTCTCTATTTTATTGAACAAGCTTTCAGGAATTACCGAGGACTTTCATAAATACTTCCAATTAAAATTTTTACAGATTTGACTCCAACAAAAGATAATGGTTTAAAAGCTAAATTCTTTCCTTTTTCTTTACAGGCTTTGATTCTGTTTGGTTTTGTTTTCAAAAATAGAAAATGATATTTACCACCTTCCTAGTTGTGTGAAGAATACAAGAAAAAAGCTATTTGATTCTTAGGAAAGTCACAAGCAACAATTGCCTACAATGTATGGCTGGAAGTGTAATCCATATGTAATGCCTCTGTCGGCAAAGACTTAGTAGAAGGGGCTTTATAATAAATATTCACATCTGCTGCTTTGGACACTCTAATCCATCCTAAGGATCTTTGCTGTGTCAGGCTTTGTTCTAAATGAAGAAGCTCAGTAGATATAAAGGTTTGCAAATAGGCCATATTTATCATGATTAACTTTACTTTTATAACTTTTCTCTGTTTTAGAGATATTCATGTCAATTTGGGTTATAATTCTTGATTAAATATTTGACTGTGACTTTTATGGCAATATTATTATTGAATTTTTATTATGGAACGGAAAAATTCTATTTTAACAATATATCACCTACTTAACATCTGTCAAGAAGGCATCACTGATTAAAATGCTGTGCTGGGTGTGGAAAAAATGACTAAAACCCCAGGCTCTGGATTCAAAGTGCTTGTGATTAAATGCTAGCTCCCTCCGTATCTAGGGTGTCATCTTAAGCAAGTTACTTAGCCTTTCCAGGACTCTCTTTCTTCACCTATATAATGGAGTTAATATTATTTTCTTTATCATTAGATATTGTAAGGATTATATGGAATTACCAATATATATGTTAGGTACTAAATCCAGTATCTAACATGTTGAAAGAGTTTAATGAATTTTAAATGGCATTACTGGTATGATAATATTATATGCCTTCTAAGTATGATTAGATAATCCCAGTGACAGTACTAAAGTCATTTATTTAACCCACATACTTACGAAGACATATTCTGTTGTTTTTACTTACCTCCAAATTCCCTGACAGTTTGCTGCTGGACTTCTTTAATAAAAAGTATTGGGCTTCCCTGGTGGCGCAGTGGTTGAGAGTCCACCTGCCGATGCAGTGGACACGGGTTCGTGCCCCGGTCCAGGAAGATCCCACATGCCGCGGAGTGGCTGGGCCCGTGAGCCATGGCCGCTGAGCCTGCGCGTCCGGAGCCTGTGATCTGTAACAGGAGAGGCCACAGCAGTAGGAGGCCCACGTACTGCAAAAAAAAAAAAAGTATTAGTTAGAATGGGATTGCTGATATGTTTTTCACTTTAAGGAAATTATTAACTCACAAATATATGGTATAAATATTATGACAATACTCTGTGCAGTATTTAGCTCTCTTATGAAACAAAATTTTAGTTTAACAGAATTTTGAATTTTAAATTAGAGTAGAAAACCTAAGACATCTTTGATAAGGAGGTATTTATTTTCACTTCAACTCCAAAAACAATTTGTTGCGCTAATGAGTACCACAACTTTTAAAGTATAAATGTGTATTATTCTAAGTAGTGATTTAGTATACTAAACAAATTTAAGTATAATAAACAAATTTAAGTTATAAGTTACCCACTGTGTGTATTTATGTATATATGTGTACATATGTATACATGTATATATGTATATATATATATATCTTTGCCTTAGATACATTTTGAATCCTATTTTTTAATACTTTTTTTCAGAAATAATTCACTTGAAAAAAGAAAGCTTCATTGCTTAATTGCTTTCAATCTCATCTTCTCAATTATTAATCCCAAATATAAGGAGACTAGTAGGGCATTTGATGACCTCTGCATATAAAGTAGATAGAGCATTTAAAAATTTTATAATCTAATCATTGGCATATCTTAATTTTAACTGGAATTATTTCCTATACAGCCAGGAGTTAGTTGATATTTAATGACTGACATCTAATGGAAAATGAATCTGAATTACAGTTGAAACAAAACTGTATATTCTGTTGCTTATAAACTGTGACTGCTTGAAATAAAACTTTGATATTCATTCTCTCTCCCTCTTTCTCCCTCCCTCCCTCTTTCTCTCTGTCAGGTCAAGTTTTAGCTCAAGCAAGTGGCAATGGGGTTATCCATTTACTGGATCTTAAATCGGGGCAGATCCACAAATTGATGGGCCACGAGAGTGAGGCTCACACGGTCGTATTTTCTCATGATGGAGAGACTCTGTTTTCTGGAGACTCCGACGGCACCATTCGAACGTGGTCTTGACGGTCAGCATATCCCACTGTGGAGGGCATTCCCTTTAAGGCTTGAAAATGCCTTGTATAGTCCCAAACCAGTAAATATCTGGTTAAATATGCCAGCAGGTGACATTTACAATTTGCTTTAAAACATGCTTTGGACATATATTTTAGTGCTCATTACTGTTACCAATAAAAAAAAATAACTTTCTGCTCATTTATTTGTGTCTGGGTCTTTTTCTTTCTCCTTTTGATAAGAATTTCGAGACAGAGCATCTTTGCTAGCAGTTTGGAAGAAACAGCTTTACAATGACGCCTAATGACAGACTAGATGAATTACAGATGAATTACAGATTGATTTTGAATGTTACAAAACAAACTGCAGGTGGCTACTTTTTAAAAAAATCAAATCTAAACTGCAGGAAGACCTGAAGTTTAATCATGTAGCACAGGGAAAGTCTTTCTGTAAGCAAAGAGTCAAATAGAATTGGGGAGCATACATTTTCACAGATTCTTTAACAATGATTACACTTTATCTGTTAATAATAATCAGAGACTGCAGATGGCTGAAGTCTAAATGCTAGGCTCTTCCAGAACTGTCATCTCTGAAGCCCATGGGAGAATGCATTAAGTATAATTACAATAAAAAATGAAAAGAAAAAAAACTCGTAGTCTCAATGCAAGTAAGTATCTTGCACGTAAAATGCCTTTCCCCCTCCCAATGCATGCATCCACTGTATAAAGTGCGACTGCTTAGAGAACGCTCTAGCCTGGTCCAAAGGAGCAGCTCGGATTTCGACCGAGCTCGGCTCAGAAGCCAGTTGTTGGCGCTGTCCGTGGTGCTGAGGAATTCCCAGCTGCCGGCAGAATGAGCTCCAAATCAGCAGTCTGCAAACTGCTCTCAGCGATGCAGAAACCCAGCTAAAGTTGCTCCTTTCCTTCACGTCCACAGTTAGTATTTTCTGGTGTTTAAGAGGGGATTCAAGCAACATATCGTGGATGATGCTGACGGTATTGCCAGCGGAGTGGGTTTTAAGCTACAGCATGCTGTCGCTGATTTTGATCCTCAGAGCCTAGCCAAATCACCTCTACTGCCATATCAAACACTGTGTAAGTGAACTCATGTGTGGAGGAGGCGTAATCAGCCGGGAAATTTCATAGAAGGATCTGGGAAAAGGCTAAAAATAAGTTCAACATGATTCTGCTACTGGGGTCTGGACTGCTATAGGACCAGCATTGCTTCTTGCTTTGAATTCTGAAGACAGATCCAAAGCATATTTCTTATGTGTGTCTGCAGTGTTTCTCTCTGGAAGGGCGGGAGACTGCTTCTTGACTGTGTTTTGAAATGGGAGGTAGAATGGATTGCCTTTAATTCAAGCCTGAAAATGTATTCTTTGGATAATTAAAAGAAACTGCTTTTCTAAAACATACCTGATCTTTTAGTTTGTATTGGTCAATGACCCCCACCACCACCATTTAACCTCCAGAGTGATTAGGTAAGTGTATCTCATGACAGGAGTTATGTTTGTTTTCTCAAAGAAATAGATGCAGTCATTTAAAATCATATGTAGCAATATGGGGTGGGGGCAAAGTTTAGCTGGGAAGCGATCCTCAGTATAGCAATGTTTGCTTACTTATTTAAAAATCTTCAGATAAACATTTTGATTTCTCTAATGTTTCTTCTCTTAAATATTAAACTGCACTAGAGTAGCTTAATTAAGAAGAATGCTTTTGAAAAAAATAACTTTCTTATGCTGAAAAGACCTTGTTTTCTCCATGCAGATTTTAAAATATATTTCATATAATAAAAGCATGCTTAATGTTTATATAAAGTAGGTATTACATCCCTATTTTTACCTTTAAGTTTACATTCACCCTAACCTGACACATTAATGCCTACCTGTAGCTTACAAAGAGATCATTTTCTATGTCCTTTTGAAACAGAATGATATGTGTATTTTATATGGCTTATCTTGCATGTATTGACAGATACTACTAGAAAACTATAAGAAAGCACAATAGCTCCTTTTTCTTCTAAGATAAACTTTCTAAATATGTGGGAAATGCATGCTTTAATTGGAAAATTATGCTTTTTCAGAAGCTTGTATTATGTTTGTGGGCTCTGTAGTAATTTAAGGGAAAAAATGCTTTGTCAAAGGGAGCTTCCAGCTTCTCAAGTAGAATTATAGGTTTGCTTTTTTTGTGTTCTGTCATGACTCACTGTTTTTGACATATTTTAAAAGAAATCCATCTCCTTTATCATTACCTACCCAAAAGGAATTCTAATATTAGAGAGTTTTCTCTTAAAGGAGGTCATGAATATACTCCCTTCCATTTTATTATTACTAAAATTTGCATATCTAACTTAAAATGCAAGTATAATAGTTCTTGAAGTTTTCTAATGCTATCTTTATCTTATTTAAAATTATCTGCATATGTTAGACTAAAAATCGATGGTTTATCATTGCTATTATAATCTGAAAATAAACCAACAAATAACATTTATAAATGATCTGAAAATGTCCTATATACAATTTTAGCAATATTGGCATAAAGCCAGCACCATTTAAATAGGCAAATGAACTATTTTACACTTTTCTTATCTATTGCTCCCTAAAGTCACAGTTTTCCCAAGGCTTGGTATGAGTTAGTCACTCTGATAATTTAAATAAGAGCCCACTGCCAACACTCCCCACCAAGCACTAATACTAAGTGAAGTGTACAAGAGTCAATAACACCAAATTAATATGGCATATTTTCTATGAACTGGCAACACCCTATTATTTTTAAGAAACTTCAATAAACAGTTACACTGGCATTTTTATGCAAATTGCCTAAATGCAAGTATCTTTGGCATGTCAAAAAACAGTTATGTTTTCAAGAGTGTGTGAATGTCATTTATTTTATATTTAATTAATTCAAGTAGTATTTATTACATGAATATTAGAGTCAGGTTGCTGTAAAAATAATTTACAGATACATCTTTCCTGTCCACTAGGAGCTTACTTCCTGAGTAAAATAAAGGTGTGGACAATAGTACAAATAAATTTTTAACAAATCCTTTTCAATACCTGGCATTTTCTTATTTATTATTTAAAGTTTTCTTTCTTTTATTCACTGTGGAATAGTTGTGCTATTTTCCTGCTTAACTATGTTTCAAAATCCAGATTCATGTTCACTTAAACAAGTCACCTATATTGAGACCATTGTTCTCCAATTATGGGCGTAAAGAAGTAGGGAGACCTTTGTAGTAGCTGCATCCAATGATAATTTACATTCAGCTGTCGGTTTCTTCCCTTTCTTTTAGAAGTAGAATGTCTTCTCACTAATCTCCTGAGTTTTCTTTCAGATGATTGTAACATATATACATTCTGTCACTCATTAATCAGTGAATTCAAAGAGAACGTGAATTCAAATATTCTCGAGTTATTTGTAACTATTAGTAAGATCACCATTTGAGTCTCGGTAAAACCACTTCTTACAATTTAGACAAAGCTAGACCTTTGAAATTCAGAAGGTAAATTTAAGCTGAAGATTCCTAGGCAAAGTAAGTCCATAAAGGACAATTTTAATGCATATATTGCCAAGGATCAACCCTCCAAACTTCATAATAAAGTGTAGATAGTTGCATGAACTTAGTTGATTTGAGGTCTTAGTAGCTTCCAAATAGATCTCAAATAAACATGTTAAGAGCATGGGTTTAAATGAATCTATATTCTCTTTATATATGTCAAATTATTCTTTTTAAATATTTATTTTTCAGCCTGCCCCTCTTGTATTCTCATGGAAGGAGCTGAGTATATCTAATATTAGGAGAACATCCAGAATCCTTTGAGGAGGGGGATGGCTCTTCATATTCATGAAGCTTGCATACTTCTGTTGGTCATCCCCAGATTGGTCACCTCTGCTGCCATCAGTCATGAAGACTATCCTGCTGATGAAGGTGACCAGACTTCCAGTAATGACAATCTGATTTTTGATGACTATCGAGGGAAAGGGTGTGTGGATGACAGCGGCTTTGTGTACAAGTTGGGAGAACGATTTTTCCCAGGGCATTCCAACTGTCCATGTGTCTGTGCTCTGGATGGACCTGTTTGTGACCAGCCAGAATGCCCTAAAATTCACCCAAAATGTACTAAAGTGGAACACAATGGATGCTGTCCTGAGTGCAAGGAAGTGAAAAACTCTTGTGAATATCATGGGAAAAATTACAAAATCTTGGAGGAATTTAAGGTATGAGTTACCCTTTTTATTTATTGAATACTAACTTTTTACACCACATACTTAGATTACTACATTAAAATTACAGTTGGAAAAACACAGTTTTAAATTTCTCTTTGATTTACAAGAATATGACTCCAGTTAGCATAAGTACCAGTGTGGTCAACAAATAGGTAATTGGTTTGTTGATCAGTATCTGTAGGGTTTCACAATAACTTTTTCCTTCAGAAGTATTTGGAGCATGTTGCCATCTTTTATTTTTGCCCTTAAACATTTCCTTGGTGTTATAACAAAATATGTTTTCTGAAGGAAACAACTTTGTTTAAAGGCTATGTGTCCATTTATGTGTTTAAATTTTGTGGGTTTTTGGGTATGTGTGTGTGGGGCTTATTAGCCTGTAGTTGGAGCCATTTAATTATAGTCTAGAATTATCTATTTAGTGTATGGAAATGCAAGTGCTACAGAGACACTTCTGAGCTGTGGTCTTTATATTAAGAATATACATTGGACTTACTTGTTGTAGAGCATGGTCCCCATTCTATTCTCTGCTCATTAGATTGGCTTTTTTTACTTACAGGACCCCAGAGAGAACTGAATTTTTATCATAGTCCCTTGTAAAAGGTAGTAAAAAAAAAAAAAAAGGACTAATTTTTCAGCCTCCATGGTATTTCTTATTCTTTTATGCTTGTGTCATATTTTCAAGTAACTTGGAATTCACTTTTATCTCTTCTTGGAGTCTCTTTTCTCTAATGGCTAGTTTTAATTAGCATTTCCTACAGCCAGGTACGAACCCTTAAGGTATAAATTAATATATCAACACGTCCTCAGATGTAATGGCAGT
The DNA here is from genome assembly GCF_059928025.1 of Delphinapterus leucas. Lineage (NCBI taxonomy): Eukaryota > Metazoa > Chordata > Mammalia > Artiodactyla > Monodontidae > Delphinapterus > Delphinapterus leucas. Next base: position 23,020,863 of record NC_143136.1, on the reverse strand, counting down.
TTGTGCCTTGGAGTTTCTGTCATACTGATGGCTTGATATAAAGATTTTCATTTCACCTAACCAAGTTCTGTGACAAGGTGCTCAGAATCTTGTAGGCAAAAGAAGATATAGCTAGTTTTCAGTGAGACTGTTTATGTTTGAGAGAAGAAATGTTCAGTTATTAGCACTGACCCAACTTCCTTCTTTACAAGAATCAAATGAGGGAAGAAGTCAATACGTGGAAAAAGGTTTTAACTGATCATGATCAGAGTACTTCCTGTGTATTGGCAATTCATGGCATTTGGTCTATTCCAAGTTATGGGCTCAAACCAGTTCTAATTTACCCAAGGAACCCATTTATTTTAACTAGATTCCTCAGGACACGAGAGAAATTTTAATGATAATTATCATATTCAACTTTCTTACACATAAGTGTTATTCTAGGCTTTTTTTTCACATATATGATACTTTGTTGCACAATACTGAGAAGAGGCTTGAGAGTCTAGTAAAATTACCATTATTGACATCAAATAATACTTGAGTATCATATATGTATTAATGCCTTTCTGGTCTTTAACATCTTGGACACATTTTGATATTAGCTACTTTTACTCTTAGGTTAACAAAAGTAAATGCAAATACTCAACACGTGATTGACTCTAGACGTGGTTCTAGAATCATGTCACTCTCCTCTAACATGCATATTTATCTAGAGTAGAATGCAAAAAGACATTTTAAGATAGCCTAGCCTAAGCAAAAAGTACCCCAGATAAAATGTGAGATTATTACATATTGATTACCAAATTATATAAAAGAAGAAAAGATACTGACTTTTTCTTTAACTTAGCTCACCACTTAAAATGCTATAGTTTTCCCTGTTTTTATTAGATTTTATTTTATTTCAAAGGTAATAATTATTTTACCATGTCAAATAATAAAGACATAGCAAGTTAGTAATTGCTTTACTCCAACTGTCTCTGCTATAGTTAGTATTTAATCCATTGATATGCACAACTTTTTCCCTGACTTTCAATATCATTGATCTTAAATCAATGTGATTTAAAAAAAGAAAACAGATGCCACTTTTTCACAAGGATTTAGTTTTAAGAGCTTTAGAGATCATTAATAAGAATGAAGAACTGAGACCAAGAAAGTTTGTTACCTGTCCAAAATTGTCAAGTTATTTAACCTATTTCTAAATACATGCAAACAAGAAAGCCTATATCAAAGCACTTTGGCTCTAGAGTCAGAAAGACCTGGATTCATATCCCAAATTCATCACTTAGATGTAAGATTTTGGAAGGAGTCCTTAAACTTTTGGAGCCACAGTAGCTTTTGCTACAAAATGGCCATCATGATCATTACTTCTGATGGGAGGAGATGTTGGAAAGATTTTGTGAGATAATTTATATGAAGTTAGCAGTCTTGTGATGACTGGTACACAATAGATATTGAACAAAAGGTTGTTTCACTCCTTCTAAACTCTAATGTCCAGGAATTTACTCTAAATTCTCCATTCCTCCATGTCTTCACCTACATTTTTATGACGGAAGCTTGATTTTAAAAGTCACTCAAGTGAAAGAATTCCAACACCTCTTTTTAAATGTTCTACTTATCTATGTGAACTATGAATGCCTTAGTAAATATCAGCCATCTGATTCTCTAATTTAGTTTCCTGTCTCTTGTAAGCTGATCTTTAAAGCTGTAAGCAACTTTCACATAATAATCTTAGCATGTTATTAAGAAGGTTGTATTACAAGATATTTTTACATGTTATATATTCATCCAACAAGTATTTATTGGGCTTTTTGTTATATAAGATACTGTAGATGTACTGTACATACATTAGAAAGTAAGGTATCTAGAAGGCAAAATCTCCACCCACAAGGAAGGCATGAACAACGTGGAGAGAGAAGTGGGGAAAAGGAAGTCTAAAGTATGTGACTGTGAAGGTCAACACCAAGGGATTGTGGTGCCAGAAGCTTATCAACATGGTGTGAGGTTTGGTCAGACAAACTTTCTTTTTCTTCAGGATGGTCACAGATGACCCTGTTCTTAAAAAATTAAAATTTATCCAGGGAGAAGTTCCAAAGAGGAAACTGCTTGAGCAAAATCAGAGATTGGGATGAATAAAATCTGCAAGGAGAGGAGGGAGATGAGAATAACAGGAAGCTGGATCTTACTAAAATGCCATTATAAGGAGAGAGAGGTAAATTTGCATAGCATTTTTGGAACGTGGAAAGAGGAACTTGAGTACTGGGCCAAAATATTTAGTTCAGTCTAAAGAATAACAAGGGACAAAATGCAGGTTGTTATACATAAAGATGACCTAGTTAAATATGTTTTTTAAACAAAATGACTTTATAGCCAAGTATATAACTGAATAGAGATGAAGTGATATTAATGGCTGGGGAGGTGGGACTGTTGCAGAAAACAAAGAATGAGATGACCAGCATGCAAAGAACAGAAACATTCAGGGAAGTCTTGAGGATAAAACTCTAAATTCCCTAGTAGAGTCTAGATTCTACTCATCAACCTCTCCAAGTATCTCAAACTCTCAGTGACTTCTCTTCTCTGTGTGCTTGCACATGCTGTCCATACTTCTTCACCATTTATACACACCTGTATAAGTCTTACTTGACTGCTTCAGAATTCCATTTAAATCTCATCTCAACTGCAAAGCCCTCTCTGACTGTCCTACTTATGTATCCTGGGCTGCGTCTCACACCATTATAACAAGGACAATAATCATAGCCAGACACCATTAAGGCCGTTATATGTATTATAGCACATTTCATAATAACACTATGAGGTTACATTTTTCTTAGCACTGTTTTACAGACAAGAAAACTGAAGCACCAAAGTGTAAGCAGCTTGCCCAACACCATATCTAAAGTAGAAGAACTAGGATTCAAACCCAGGCATCCTGGCTTCAGAATATAAACTCTTCACCACCTTTACCACCTCTGTCACACTGCAATAATATAAAGTGAAAGGACCTGTCTCTCCCACTGGACAGTGAACCCTTTGAGGCTAGGGGCAGTGTTTTCTTTTTCCTCCTCTGTTCCCAACCCCAGCCCCATATAAACCACATAACCGGTATTTAATATATTTTGGTGAACAAAATGAGTCAGGTTATAACCAAACACATAGAATAAAAAAAGTTCCTTTAAAATGCCTTAATTTCTGTTTATGTGTTCACCTCCCCATTTTAATTAGAGAAGCATTCAAGCTTCAGGTAAAGAGTGCTGTTGGGACCCCTAAAGATGACACACATTGTTCATATATTTCCACACTGCTTCTACTTTCTACTCCTTCTCCCCTACCCCTTCCTAACCAATATTCATCTTGCGTTGCATCTCCATCCCAAGTGTTGTAATGACCATCCAGTGTTTTAGCGGTGTGGTCTCAGTCTGCAGTTACAAAGACATACTGAAGTCCCTACTTCAGTCTTTTCTGATCACTAAATTGAAACGCAAATCACTATGTTGTACACCTGAAACTTATAACATTGTACATCAACTATACCTCAGTAAAAAATAAACATTTAATGTGGTTAAAAAACTTGATATACATGTGTCACCTGATGGAAAAATGTTATTTATAAACGTTGGGGTTTTTTCAACACATTGATGCAAGCTTTGAAAATGGATTTCTCTCTACCCTTTTGGAAAACTCTAAATTTTCCAGTGTTCTGGTGATATTGTATTAAGTTAAAGGTCATTGTATAGTAGATTTTCTCATCTTTCTTTTATGTGTACTCAGGCAAAATGACACTGGAACCTACTTTTTGAGAAATAAGAAGTATAAATAATAAATTACAATAGCATTTCCTACAGAAAAACTTGATTGGAAATGTAGGTTCTATCAGCTTTGGCTCTGTGAGAACTATCTCATGCTGAGTTTCTTAAATGGAGAAATAATTTCTTATTTTGCTCAGTATTTTTATAACTCTCACTCAGCTAGAATTAGCCATTTTGGATTTTTTTATACTTTAAAACTTGTACTGTTTTAGTTTTATTTCAGACACTGACAGTTGAGCAGGTTTCTGGTTTTTATTTTTAATAGGTTCAGTGTGATTATTTTCTCATTTTGCACATTTTGTAAATATGTTATTGCTTTTTTTAAAAAAAAAAAACATGTTTTCATGCTGTGGTAAGCTGCCTAGTTTTTGCCCTGAATTTTGGATTTAACATTTAAATCTTGAGGAAAGCAGCAAAGAGGACAGAAAATTAATCAGAGTATTCTGCCAAATCATCACACCCATAAAAAATGTCGATGCCAACTAAGGTTTAGAACTGACTCACTCTTCAATGGGTACATTCATAGGAAGACAGGTTTCCCAACTTTCTCATTAATCTATGCCCCCATCATTAATGTCCAATTAACATTAATGGACATTAAATGTAACATTAAATCTGTAAAAGTGAGTAGAAAGGATTTTTGAATTTAGGACTGGGAGGTTTTTTTTTTTTTAATGTCTGTTTTAATACAGAGAAAGAATGGAAAAGTAACACATTCTAGGAACTGATAACCAAATATGTGAAAGAACAGGAAAAAAATGGGGGGCTGTAAAGAAATCTCAATTGAAGGGACTAATAGTTAACACTTTGCAGAAATATAGCTTATTGCACCCTACCCACTCATCTGCCACGGTACCAGTTTCTATGAGAGGCACAGAAACTAAGATGTTTGTACTGGACAGAGGGGTACAGAATGCATCTTTCCAGAGGTATGAAGATTGTATGTATGTGTGTATTTTAATGCCACCAAATGGAATCAAATGTGTTATGTCCTGCTGAAATATGAGAGGCAAGGCAGTGAAAGTTTCATCCTAACAACTGGAAGGGTTTCTTTTATTTATATTTTTTTATTTTTATTTTTTGACCCTCTGTATTTATTTTAATAACAGAGAAATGGGTGAATTTTAAGAATATGGGTGGGATTTTTAAAGATATTTTTCCCAAGAGAGGATATACAAGTTCTCAACAAATGATTAATGGAACAAACAGGGGCATTTGTAAGATTTCATCCAAAGAAAGTCCTAGAAAACATCATAATTTCATACAACAAAGATAATTGAGGTCTTTGTTGGGAGATTGAAAAGACCAATTCCACAATCACTGACTCTGCAAAATGCAGTTTTTGTTTTGCAGAACATGCTGTAGTTTTTAATACTGAAACTGCCTTTGAGTGAATTCAAGAATGGCTTCTCCTTTCAAGTAGCTACAAAATAACAGAGATTAAGTAATCTTAATCAGTAATGACGGTTGCTCCTCTGAAGCTCAGCCCTCAGCCTGTACAACAAACAAGCTCAAAGTAGATAATTCTCAATGGGGAACATCCATCTCTGTATATAACTAGAGAGCCTCTGCTCAATTTGTATAATGTCTGACCAGTTTCAAAGATTAGAAGTCAATTTTGTTAAAACTTTATAAAGTTCCTCAAACCTTTCTCTTTCTTTTTATATTGTGCTCACTTGACATGTTTTAATTCTACAAAACTACATTAAATCTAGAAAATAGACCAGATTTTTGAAATAATTTTTAAAAAGCTCCGATGAGAACCGGAAATGACCCTCAACACTTTTTTAAATGAGGGATTAGAATTGTAGGAATAAATGGCTTCCAAGTTAACCCCTGAAGGGATGAAATAGTCTGAAAAAGTCACTTGCTTTAAACTTTAAGAGACTTGATGATCAGCTGGCCCTTTGATTAGTTATATATAGACTCACCCACTGATTTTTATCACTGTCCTTCATATGGCAAGATGCTGCCGTTAATGGTGATAACTGTGTGATAAGCATTACTACAGAGATTTGTGTATGGGCTTCTGTTCCCTGGGCACACCAGGAGATTGGTGTTTGATCTGCGGCCACATCTGGGATTTGCGGAGCTTAACACTGCTAGTGACTACCTCAGACCTGAGGTCAGTCATGAGCTGTGTGTAGACTTTGCTGTCCATTCCTTACTGACTCTCCAGTACCTTGAGAAGATGAACCTAAAAAGAGAGTGACCTGGTAGTCTCCCCTCCAAACTTTAACTCTAATTGTACAAGCTTCTGAATATGTCAGAAATTTGCTATTTTTCATTGTGGTTTTACTCACCAAAACACATAATTAGTCAATGGTGTGATACTAACAAGCATGTTTTTTTCGTGCAAATTTTGTGTATTAATCTATATACAGTCTAAATTGAAATTGCTTCACACATGCGTTGTATGTGTATGTGTGTGAAATTTGAGGGAGCTGGGAAATGTTCTTACTTTAAGAAAATCTTTTTCTACTCCTCCTTATTCTCCCTGACAATATTTTTGTTTTGTTTTGTTCTCCTATAGCTTGATTTATATATCAGGCAGTGTGTTTTATGAAGGACAGCACAAGAAAAAACTATTGGTCTATTTTTTAGCTGTATTTTGCCAAGCTTTCGAGGAAGAGCTTGAAACAAATAACTAGAGGCGATTTGAAGTGATCAGTGGGTTTGCTTATCCAGGTGATCTTTCTCAAGCCTTAGTCATTATTAATTGGGGACGGGCTTATTTTAGTCTGTACTTTGGACTATTAATCCACTGATTAGCATCAGTAATCTCAGTCTCACATATCACCAGTGTTGATTTCCTTGCTTCCAGCCTGCCATACAGCACATCACAATAAAGCCATCTTTGCAAGAATTTAATGATGCCACGAAGAGTGAATAAAGTACTAAAGTGACAAAAAAATTCATTTATGTCCTGAAAAAGCTTTTAGATATTATTTTATGACTGTATAAATTTGTTTAAAGTGGATACAAATCCACTGAACACAACTGTTAATTTCCTCCCTATTACGTCATGAGACCATGAACAAAACTCAAATGATTTTACTCCTTCTATCTATAGGATGGGCACAATAATGTCATCATATGTTTTATGAAGAATTAATAGTATTGGGAATTAGAACATTAAAGTATTGCATATCAATTTATAGTTAACAATTCTGACTGCTCAAAAGTTTTTGTGTTTTTTTTTTTAATTAAACATTACTTGGTTGGGATTTTGAAACCATTTTGTTTTAATATTGACCCTTGACTCTGATTGTTATTTCTTGGCATGGGATTGGATTTCTAGTATCTGAGTTTATACAAGTTCTATTTATAAAAGGCAAGCATTATGGGTTGTTGTTGTTTTTTTAAATCTAAGTCCTTCCTACTCTTAAGAGCTGACAACAGAATTTTGGATATGGAAAAGAACTTTGAACTTATTTTACAGATGGTAAAACAAAGACCAACAGAAACTTAGTAAAAACACCACAATGGCTGGCATAGCTTACTATTTGCAAAGGCAATATAAATATATTTCTTTCCTGTGGTCTTTTATCTACATTTTAAGCCTTCAGGTTTAATGCTCACTTGCATCTTCCTTTCCAATAAATACATTGGATGCAAACATTTATTTCATCCAATTGTCTATAGAAATGTGATATCAGGACCTAGCTCCATGACAACCCAGAGTTACAAGTTGACAAGAACAATAAAATATTGCCATATCTAAAATCTGTCTTTGATACAGACAGAGGAGAATTTGCAAAAGGAGCCTAAGTTTACAAAGGCTCTAATAAAAAGAGGATCCTTTGTCTAAAAATGAAAAATTCTGTAATTAAAGCAAACAATATACGCCAAAATAAAATTATAATATATTAAACACTACCTACTTATTTTCACAGAGACTATACTAGGAAGTAACAAAGGAACTAAATTAGCTGCTCTTGCCATATAGTTGATTTTAGGAACTGAGGACCTGTGTTCCTGATTTTTTTCACTCTGCAAACTCCCACCTCTCACTACATGACAGGAATGGAGTATGAAAAATGGATGGAGTGTACAAAAGTCTCTAGTTGCATGGCATTAGAACAAAGGGATGTCTCTAAACTGGCATATGATCAGTATCATCTAAGGCAGGAATGCTGCAAAATTTCACATCCCTTGACCTCTCTCTCTTCAATGCCAACAATGCCAACTGAAATGATTTAAATTTATATTTTTCTAAAGTTTCCCAGATTATTCTAATGATCAGCTGGAATTTTAGTAAGGATTTTTTATTTTGTTTCATGGTCAAGTAAATTTGAGAAATGATGCGTCCTTTACTATCTCTTGGAAATGTGCAGTGCTTGAATGTATATATTAATATATACTAACAGTGCTTGAACAGTTTTTAAAGCTTTGAGAGTCAGTATGTACACAGCTCAACAGCTAAGAGCTCAACAGTATGGTGAAAACTGTATTTTACAGTAGGTTCTATCACTTACCAGCTAAGTGACCTAGGCACACATTACTTTACGTCTTATGTCTCAGTGCAGACATCTCTAAAATAGAGATAATAGTAAAAACTACTTGGAACACAATAAGGGATTCATAAAAGTTATCTGACATTTTTACTACTATTACTACTTACCTGTATTTAAGTCCAGTATTTCACAGATTTATGTAACAGAATACTTTTTCTCTGAATATCTATTAACATCTTAAAGTTCATAAGCGTTCAATGAAACAGTTTAAGAAGTATTTTGTTGATGACCAAGATCATCCTTTATTCCTTTATCTGACTCCGATGGGCAGTTAATGATAAAAATCTATATATCTCAGCTTATCTTTTATTGCCTGGTCCTTTTTAAAGTTTCCAAAATTGCAGTAAATGTGGTTATTTATGGTAATTTATTAATTTGTGTTACATAAAACAATTTAAATGGAAAATGACTTATTCAAAATAATAATGATGATGCCAGTTACATAAAACCAAAAATCTAAAACGGGGATCAGCATACTACAATCCATTAGCCAAATTCAGCTCACCATCTGTTTTTATAAGTACAGTTTTATTGGAAAATAGCAATGGTTACTCATTGTGTATTGTGCATAGTGGCTTTCAGACTGCAGTCCAGCCCTGAGTAGTTGCTCCAGAGATTATATGACCCAAATAGGTCAAAAATATTTACTGTCTGGTTTTCTGTAGAAAAAGTTTGCCAACTTCTGATCTACAATCAAATTCTTCTTCTTCCCTTTCTACTTCCCTCAAATTGTACTTTCATGTAACTCGCATTCTTCAAAGTTACAAATCCTTTGGGTACTGTTAGGTATAGGTTTTACTTCATTTATAGGTGGTCTCGGAGATGTCTTTCCACGTGTGTAAATCTTCAAAGGCATCTAAATTTGCCTATTTTAAATGTATTATACATACTTAACAGCAGACACGTTAAGTCTCTTTGCACATTTGTCTCCAAGGAGTACGGCTTTGCTCTTTGCATTGATGTATAATAATTTAATAACTTTCCACTTACTCGGATGGAAATAGATAAGCAAAGATGATAAAAATGTCTTATATTTTGATATGCCATCTGCTCTCCTTTGACAGTGTGACAAGTAGGTATTTTTCATTTGATGTAATATAATAGATATATTATTATATTAATAAATGAAAATATGTATATTGTCTGCTCACTTATTAAGTTCACTAACATCTTTTCAAGTCAACTTATATAATCCATGGTTTGATTCCATTAGATGTCCTAAATGTCTCTGACATGTAGAGAGGTGATAGGTCTTGGGGGGGTGTACAAAAATGTATAAGACCATCAAGGTACGCCTAGTCTATCAAAATGAATAACACAGGTACCACTAATAGCAGATGGCATGGGCTGATTGCTCTAGGAACTCATATGAAGAAAGAAATAATTCAGTCTGAAGAGCTTAGGAAGATCCTAAGAGTGAGGATTTCAGGGTACTGAAAACATTTTAGACAAAACAGGAAAATTGGCAAAAGTCAATGGAAAGCACGTTCAGAGAAAAGTGAGTTAACCCAAGTGGCCAGAGCAGAGGGTATAGAGAAGATAAAAAGTGAGAGACAAGCGAGAGAAGAGAGTGTGGCACCCGCTCACAATGTGGATGCCAGGTTCAGGAGCTTGGGGCAAAGCTTGGACCAAGTGGAAAATTACCAAATGGCTTGAGTCAGGGAAGTGACACAACCAGATTTGTGCCTGAGGGAAATACAAATAATTGTTGACAATTTTATGAAATATTTTGCATCTTTGTTCCTTCACTGAATGATTTAATTCTGAGATATTTTTATTCCCATTTTATAAACAAGAAGGGAGGCTTCTGACTCTAATTCTAACGCTCCATTACACCTGCCCAGATTCCATGAGTATACTATGGACATTATGAAAGAAATGTGATAGAGATGGCTTATTTTTCATTTGAGTGAGCACATCCTATATTCTGGAATACCTGTTCAATTATCACTCTGAAATATTTCATGTTAAGTCTCATATCTTTCTGACGGAAATGTAGTGCACTGCTAACATGAGGGAAATTCTTTGCCTGCTCCACGTTTTACATGGCTCAATTGGCTTCACTTAAAAAACTCCCATGGCAAAAAAGAAGGGTGCATCTAAGGTGCTTACTATTTATTTAAAAAAACAAAAGAAAACAAAAAACCTACATTCTGAATGCAGTAAGGATTGTCCAGGAATATTTTTGCAAATTTAGTTATTGTTTTCATTTTAAATTTCTGCATCAGGAAAACACAAATTAAAAGCAACAACAGGGCTTCCCTGGTGGCACAGTGGTTGAGAGTCCGCCTGCCGATGCAGGGGACACGGGTTCGTGGCCCGGTCCAGGAAGATCCCACATGCCGCGGAGCGGCTGGGTCCGTGAGCCATGGCCGCTGAGCCTGCGCGTCCGGAGCCTGTGCTCCGCAACGGGAGAGGCCACAACAGTGAGAGGCCCGCATAAAAAAAAAAAAGGGCCTTGAAAGTGTTTTTTTGCGGCCTTAGAAATACCACAGTCATTGTAGAAACTCCCAGTGCTTACCAAATGAAGTCCTATTTCTGTATGAGGAGAGGACAGCCCAGCTCCCTGAAATGCCACTTATTTTCACTGTATGTTAAATAGGACAGAGAAAAAATTAAAATTGTTCAGTCTAACTTTAATTTTTTCCCAACAGTAAAAATAAAAGTCTGCTAAAATAGTAAACCTTTGACTGCTGAGATTTAGAAAACTTCCTTAGGGAGAAAAAGGACAATCACAGAGAATTCTCCTTTTGTTAATGAGACTCTAGGCCTTTCACATTGAAACTAGAAGATACTTTAATCAGGACTCCAAAAAATGTGAGCTCAAGTTACCCTGTTGCAAATCTGTTTTTGGCAAGACTCTGATGAAAGATTGAAGTTTCATTGCTGTAAATAAGAATCTAATTAACTATCGAAAAAATGTTGCCCAATGTCATTCTTAGTCTAAACACAATCTGCGTGAAAACATTGCTACATTTTAGAGATGCAACACAGATTGCTCTCAAAACTAAAATATATATTCTTTACAAATTTAATATCTCAAATAATTCATATTGGAAATGATTATGTGATAATGTAATAAAAATAATTTATGATCAATATACTTTTTGAGAAATACACAACCACTGAAAATGAACAAAGGGAAATTAAAATTAAAAAAAAAAAAACACTGGTCAAGTTGAAAGCTATGATGACAATGACAGTCATTTACCCAATGCTGCATAATTTACAAGCTTCTTCAAATATTACATTATTTCCTTTTTGTCTCATAAGAATCCAATGAGGAAAATTAGAGCTCTCTTAATATTATGTTATTATTAACTCCATCTTACAAATAAGAAACCCCAGTGTCAAGTGGGTTTAAATAACCTGTCCAAGGTAATACAACAGTGTTTGATGGCAGGACTTAAGCTCCAAATGTGCCTACTCTACATTATCCAGTAGCTGAATTCCATTGGGCCATTCAGCCCAGTGGAATGGGGCTGAATTCCATTGGTCTGTAGCACTAACGATTTTTATAAACAGCTACAAAGTTTTGACTGCTTCTGCTTTACTTGCACAAAAGATACACACTAAAGTCAGAAAGTTTAATCAAGAAATTACTCAAGATTTTTTCAATTACAATATTGTAATTTTCAATTACAATATTCTTTCATATTATTGCCCATAAGCCATCCCAATATTTTTTTGTGGAATAAGGTGTAAGCTATGAATTAAGCATCAAATAATGTAGTATAAAATACAGTAGGAAATTGCTGTTTGGACTTAAAATGAAAATATTTTAATATTAGCAATTATAAAGCATTTTATTAATTTTTAATTACTCTCTATTTATAACATGGAAAAGAATATTACTAGTAAATGGAAAATGAAGAAAAGATTTGTTAAGTAATAATCTGATTGGCATTCCCAATACAAATGGATTTTTGTATAGGAGTGCCTATACCTCCCATCCCGCAGACCCTGAAAAGCCGTGAATTCAGTATCATCCATGCAAGGCTAGAAGGCTAGAGTCTATGGCCCTCTCTGTTATCACCTTCGCTCAGTGTTTCCCGTAGAATAGAACTGATCGTATTTGTCTCTTACGTGAACTTTCACATTGTAGAATTCTAACGGTGATGTATTCTCCCCCACCCACACATGACCTTATTTTAATGCTGTTTTAGATGATAGGCTTTTAACTGATATCAACAGTCTGTCCTTCACAGTGTCAACAGGAAAGTTTTGAAGTTAAGCAGTTGCTCACTCTTCCCTTGTTGCATAAATGGGTAATAAATGGAACATCCTTAGCATGGAGACATACAGGCTGTACTTGAAATATTCAGTTCCTTGCCAAAGACCTTTGTACTAAAAGCAATTGTCAATCCAGAGTATCAGTGAAGAACTAGAGACTGCTGCTTTTCTAGGCTATTTCACAAGTATAGGTGTGATATCAATACTTTATCAAAATCTTTATCTTGAATCTGCTAGCCTTTGTCTACACCTTTGGGTTCTCCTTTGAAGATCTTAGAGGCAACTAAAACATCCTTTATTTTCCTCTTAAATACACACTGATATTTCTTCTTAAGTGTGCATTTGCCTACTTAAAAAAATACATCTGTGATTGCAACTGAAGAGTGGTTTTTGCTTACCTTCTCCTTATCTATATTTTATTTTTCTCTATGCTGGTCTTCATTTTTCAGAAAAAGCTATATTTTATTGTCATAAAACTCCTTGAAAATACTCAGATTAAAAAAATGGTTCTACATACCATCAGTTTATCAGAATAGGCAATATATAATTGTAGAGTTGCCTGTCCTTAAAACAAATGCCAAAATATATTTAAATAAATGTTTAGAAGAAAATATTTTAGAGAAAAAAACATTAATATAATGTCATTGTTGTGTTGCAACTATAATGATGAGTTTTCAAGAATGAGTAAACTTTCTGTACTTGATAATAATTTTAGACTGGGTATTTCATCAACTGTTTTTGCAATATTCTTGTGTTTTACATTAGCTCAGAGTAAATGCAAATGAGTAGAAGGATTAAATTTAATAATTCTGTCTTCCATTATAATAGTACCATCAGTTATTCTTATAAATAATCAATTGATTTCAAAACTTATTTTTATAGACATCTAGATTGTCACTATTGCCATTTATTGAGGGAAGGCTAGCTATGGAGTTCATCTTAGTATACCTTATATACATTATCTTGTGTATAATACACATTTAATAAAAATGCTGAATAAATAATTTTTAAAATTTATATCATTTCTGAATTTTAGTTTATTACCTATCTAGTTTACTGTATCTACATGGGCAAAGCTATGTGCACTCTTTACAATTGCTTGACTAAAATGTTTCTGTTTTCAACAAGCATGAAGTAGTTTTTGACAGATACCCTAGAAATAATACTCCAGCATATATTATCAAAATACCAACTTCTCAGAAAGAATATCTACTACTTAACTTGTTACTCAAATGATACAATCATACACATTTGCTGACCAATGGAGGTGATTATAAAAAAAAAATCTATGCATCTGTTTTTTTATTTGCTTCAGCACTATTGAAATTCATAAAGAATTTCCAGCTCTATGTCCATAAATTGATCAGACTTAAAACCTCAGTGTTTCAAATATGCTCCAATCAATAGGACAGATCACTGAAGAGGCCACCACAACCCCATCAGACATACGACAATGAGGGGCATTTTAATCAGTGACACAATGGGTCTTATTTCAGATGATTGTGAATTTTGGTTAAAATCCACTGGACCCATTGATTATTAGGTGACATCTGCCACATGCAGGTTACTGGCTACAGGATTGGCAGTGGATGTTAAATACTCTTGTACTCTGTAATTTAATGTATATTTTAATGAAGTGAACAGTGAGATTTCTGACAGACATCAGCAACTTTGAAATAGAGTCTTCCAAATTTCTCAGAGTCTGAAAGTAATGAGATTTGTTCCATAAAGTGATGAAATTTATGCCATAAATTATCTCTAAGAGAAGAGTGCTTCTTAAAGCAGAATCATTTCCTTGGTAGAGATCAGATTTTAAATAGTTGTTTAATAAGAAGTTTTTGGAAATGCAGTCTGTGCTATGTTCTCTGAAAATTTTTGCCCGTTATCAAAGAAATGGAGTGCCACGTGGATCCAGGGCCCACTATCACTTGGACAGAAGGAAAGCCATTGATATAGTTACTATGCTAAAACTTGGCACTTAGAATATATCCTATCAATAAAGATGCAGACATAGAGAATGAACTTGAGGACATGGGGAGGGGGAAGGGTAAGCTGGGACGAAGTGAGAGAGTGGCATGGACATATATACACTACCAAATGTAAAATAGATAGCTCGTGGGAAGCAGCCGCATAGCACAGGGAGATCGGCTCAGTGCTCTGTGACCACCTAGAGGGGTGGGATAGGGAGGATGGGAGGGAGACGCAAAAGGGAGGAGATATGGGGATATATACGTATACGTATAGCTGATGCACTTTGTTATACAGCAGAAGCTAACACACCATTGTAAAGCAATTATACTCCAATAAAGATGTTAAAAAAAAAAAGAATATATGCTATCCATTTATGTATCCATCCATTCAATCTTCAACAATATTCACAGAGGACTTTCTAGGAATCAAGTTTTGTTTCTCAGAGTATTCAGCATGTGTTTTGTTGGACTTTGTACTTTAACTCATCCTTTAGCAAAAAGGACATGTCTAAAATCAGGGCAGGACAGGAATAGAAATGCAGACATAGAGAACGGACGTGTGGACACAGGGTGGGAAGAGGAGGGTGGGATGAACTCGCAGATTAGGTTTGACATCAATACATGACCATGTGTAAAATAGATAGCTAGTGGGAACCTGCTGGATAGCACAGGGAGCTCAGCTCTGTGCTCTGTGATGACCAAGATGGGGGTGGGAATGGGGTGGGGGGAGGGAGGTCCAGGAGGCAGGGGATATAGGTTTACATATAGCTGATTCACTTCAATGAACAGCAGAAGCTAACACAACATTGTAAAGCAACTATACTCCAATTAAAAAAAAAATCAAGGCTTCTTTCTGAAAAATATTTTATAATATACTAAAATCATTTTGTTTAATAAGTAACCATTAGGGCTTCCCTGGTGGCGCAGTGGTTGAGAGTCCGCCTGCCGATGCAGGGGACGCGGGTTTGTGCCCCGGTCCAGGAAGATCCCACATGCCGCAGAGCGGCTGGGCCCGTGAGCCATGGCCGCTGAGCCTGCGCGTCCGGAGCCTGTGCTCCGCAACAGGAGAGGCCACAACAGTGACAGGCCCGCGTACCACACACACAAAAAAATAGTAACCATTAAACTTGACACACACTATAAAATGAGGCTAGCTTTTTCTTAGACCCTTTAACAATACCTCTACATGTATTCTCATCTTAGTTATCATGGTATTTTCTAGTGCAACAAAAATCTGTAATCATCAACTTCTAGTCTAGTCAGTGGAGTGCTAGTCCATCCACGTGATGGATATTCAAGGAATTTCAAATTACCTATAGAAAGTAAGTTTATTATTCATTGCCATAATGCCGAAAGCCAAATATTTATTTCATGACTCATAATCAGAAACCTTTCCCCCTCAAAGTGCCCTTTACAACATTTAAGTAAAATGCAAACATCTTATTGAATCACAATCCTGTCCATGTATGATAAACACAGGCGAAACTGCCCAGAGGTATGGTTTAACAAGAAAATATAGAATATGCATAATTAATTATGTATATGTTAACAAAGATTTCTTGAGTATCTATTATGTACTAAGATATCTTCTTGGTGCCAAGAATACAGCCAAGAACAGTATACTGTAAGGAGCTTATAAACTATGGGGAAGGCAGATAAAAATAAACAAATAGAAGCAAATCAATAAGGTAATTTCATAAACTGACGAGAGCACTGAATGGGCAATTTGTTGGAGAAAGATGACAGAGGAATAGTCATGTAAGAGCTCCCCGGAGAGAGGGCATTTGAGTTGACACCTAAATGATGAGGCTTCAAGAAAAGAAAATAGGTTTGTTGCCTTTCTTTTCTTTTCTGAGTGATTTATAATGGTCATTTTAACCATTCACAATTACTCTTTATCTAGAGGCTTCTAATAAGAATATTTCTTCAGTGTGTTTCTGACATGATTAATTCTATTAGTCCACAAATCTCCCCACCAAACCAAGTCCTATAAAACTTTATTGCAACCACCTCTGCAATCATATACTACTTTGAATAAGAGAAATAACCTGAATATTCTTTTAAATACAGTTGTGTGCTTCCAATTTTATATTTTTTGAATTATTTTTCAGAAAGCCATCACTAGCTAAGTATGCAAGTGAATTATAATAATAATGTTATATTTCTTGCATATTTTATGTGCTTCCCAGTAACTCTGTGAGGCTGGTAATATTGTTATTCTTTTGTTTTATAAATAAGAAACTAATGCACAGAAAGGCTACGTAATTTTCCCAAGATTCACAACTAAAGCATCTGAGACTCGAACTCAAGTCCTAAGGCTATAGAGAACTTGCTTTTAACCATGATACCACAGCCACTGAAACGAAGCCAACAAAATGAAAATCTTTTTTCAGTTTTTCCTAATTTAGAATTCCTTGACTTGTAAGAGTTCTTATCTTAAACCTTACCAAATTAAACTAGTAAGCTGAACACTGCCATGTCCCTTGTCACTTTGAGGTTTGAATTTGTATAACAAATATAACAATTTGTATAACAAACCTTACAGACTGTGGCCATTTCCTCCCAGGCACCCTACATGCAAAATGCCAGTAACAGCCGTCACATAAATAACAATGCCACGAGGTATTACTGTGTGGACCAAACATCCAGCCTCTCCTCAGGTATGGATAAGTAAGTCTCATTGTATTCAGAGTACAAGGGTGTATTTTCTATAAACATCTGGAAACTTCCTTGCAACCAGTCTCCAATAACACGTTCTAATAATCCCATGTTAACGCTTGATGACCCCATTAGATTCCAAATTCTCACAAAGAACATATTTGATTGTTTTTCTGGAGTTATTCAGTCACTCTGCTAATCTAAGTTACTAGTTCTCAGTAACTTTAAATTGCGGAACATTCTACTGTTTCCTGGGTTCTGGAATTCCAATTCTCCTAGAATTCTCAAAAGTCACAGTCAGTGGCATTGGGATTTCAGCTTCAAGGTCTTCAGAAGTGAACCATAGTTTAAAGGATGTGTATTGCCATGTTTCCATTCTAATACCAAGGAGGAGGATTTGAATTCTAGTCACCTAAACCAATATTTTAGAAAGAGCCCCGTTTTATTCTATTAATTTTAAAATAAATATGTATCTAGCAGGAAACCCCCTGAACTTTAGGAACAGCTGGGACAGCATTTGGATTTGCCATGCAGATATATTCAGTGACAGTGAGAACTACAGATAAAAGTTGTGGTTTCTGCTTAAACAGAGTCCCACGTTAGATATTCAAAAACCACTAAGCTAAAGACATACAGATCATAACAGACATATAATATTCAGATCACCTTATACAAACGTTAACAAATAATCATGTGTTAACGTTTGTATTAACATTAATAACTTTTTAACAAATTTGTTAACAAATAATTTGTTAATTGTTAACAAATAATTAAAAAGTAATTTTAATTATTTGTTAATGTTTGTATATATATTGAATGTTACTTTATTTTTCAAAGCTTTCACTGAAATAAAAGGCTCTGTGAGATTTCTCAGAAAAAGATTTTCCATGTATAAAATTTTAGGATGGTGTCATTTAATCATCTTACTGACCAGATCTCTAACTGACAAAAGCCATGTACTGTTGCTCTAAGGATAGCTTTATTGTTTAATCTTTGGTTTTACAGGCCATATTTTCAGATTTAATCTATAGTTATCACATTGAAGAACCTGATAAAAGGAAATTTGTAACCAGCTCAGTACTAAGATGTAAAGATTTATTCAAAGCATCAAACCTTTCAGAGTTTTATGCTGTAAGGTGGGAAGGGTTTTTATGGTAATGTAAATAAATGTGAAGGATTTTTACAGTAATGTTAATGTCAAAGTAGCACACTGCTCACCCCTAGGAACTTCTGGCTGTATAAGCAACACCTTTTTAGAAGCACAGTGGGAAGCAGGGGTGGCAGAGGAAGTCAAGCGAGGCAAGAAAACAATGATGTGCAAACTGGCCAGTTTATGAAAGGAAAGAGACTTGGCGAGGCTGGAGAGGACGGAGTGGGCTTTAGTGTGAGGTCAGTAGATTAAATCTGATAGAGTGTTTGGAGGGGCGGAGGCAGGCACACAGAGGCTTGAGATGAGAAGAAATAGGCTGTAACAGAGGCATTCTTTCTAAAAACAACTGAATGATAACAAAAGAGGAATTAACATGTTTCTGACAAGAGATTCTGGGCCAGGAAGAGAGAGACTGGTATATGAATAAAGCCAGGTTCAGGGAAGGATTGATTCGAAGTTGCCAATGGCAAGGGTGATAGTCTAATTTTTCTAATTTATGTTTCTCATTACTCAAAATCCCTTTTAAAAATCTGGCATCCTTTTATCACTAAGCCTTATAGTCTTAGTTCTTCCTCAGAGTATTTCTCAGGACTCCAGTGTATACACATCCAGCCTCCACTGATTTCAGGCAGAGGCCCCGGAGTCTTTACTAGATTATTATCTGTTATTGCTTCTCCCAGATAACTACCATGAGTGTAGCTACCAGGTTACAAGACTTGAAGGTGCCCAAGTCCCCAAGAACATGAGCCTCGTGGCAACCTAACTTCAGCCTATTACAATTTTCTACGAACCCACATTTGCAAAAAGTTTAAAAGCTCTACAGCTCCAACGAGAGAGGGGCATGGACATATATACACTACCAAATGTAAGGTAGATAGCTAGTGGGAAGCAGCCGCATAGCCCAGGGATATCAGCTCAGTGCTTTGTGACCGCCTGGAGGTGTGGGATAGGGAGGGTGGGAGAAAGGGAGATGCAAGAGGGAAGAGATATGGGAACATATGTATAACTGATTCACTTTGTTATAAAGCAGAAACTAACACACCATTGTAAAGCAATTATACCCCAATAAAGATGTTAAAAAAATTAAAAAAAAAAAAAAGCTCTACAGCTCCATAATAATCTATGCACTAACTAACCTAGTTAGTGAAATTCTCTTTAACAGGAAGTACCTATCCTCTATAAATCAATCATTCAGCTGCTAATGGTTATTCCTATGGATCTGGTCTGCCTGAAGAAGTGTACAACACATTGGACAATAAACTACTCAGATGGGAGTGCATAGAATAGCCATGCTTGCTATCACGTGGCAGTACCATATAGCAGTTAGGATGCCTAGATTCAAATCCTGCCCTTTCTCCTACTGCCTACAGGATCTGGGAAAGCTACTGAACCTCTCTCAGACTATTTCCTTATCTGTGAGATGGAGATAATAACAAATCTTCTTTCATAGGGTTATTATGAAAAATAAGTAAGTTGATATAAGGAAATTGCTCTAACATGATACCCAGTAGTTAATAATGTTCAAAAACATTGTTTGAGTCAGAATGGTGTTCTTCCTCAGTCTGTGATGGGAATCTAATAATCCAACAAATCTTTCTCAAGGACCACAGTTACTTTGAGGTAGACATTTTGCATTGGAAAATCTAGGGGCTCTTTGGGATTTTTAGTGCCAAAATCAGTCCACTAGAGTTGCATAGATCAGTCCCTCCTTCAGCTAAAAGGGAAACAGCAAGAACAATCACAGCTGTGGAAGAGCAAGGTACAGAAACAATATTAGCCACTCCCTTTTTCTCTCATGTTAGCAATAAATGCAGGCCAAGTCCTTGCTGTACTTCAGAAGGCTGTGCAAAAATACTTTGTGACTAATCAAGAACAGGAAGACACCTCTGACAATTCTGCTTGGGAATTTAAGATATCACAATGGGACTTGCAAAATAAGAGGCAGTATAGCAGCTAGAATATCCATCTCTCACACTGTTTCCTCACTTAAAATTTCCTTCGTCAAATAATGCGTTGTGGTAACAAATCCTTTTCCTTAATTTACTGAGGTTTTCAGCGGAGGGAGCTTCAGGAAACTTACCGCCCTTGGGATGATCCAGTAGATTTTTCTGGAATACTTAACACAACTCAACCACATGGTAAAGAGTTTAACTGTGCTCTTCAATAAACTTACTGACCATGCTAAGAAATAGCAATATTTCTTCCACAGATTCTATGGCTAATTCTCTTGTTTCTACTAAATTTGAAAGTAAAATAGTTCACTGAAAGCTAGACCATCATTCTTCAAGCAGAAAGCAAAGAGAAAATTAATTTAAAAATAAGTAGTTTGAAAGGCTTCCACTCTCACAGACCACCTGAGTCAAGAAACATTGATATTACCCAAACTGTCAAGTTCATGAAGAAACAAGAGCTGGCAGGCATTATGGACAGTAGTCACTGAGATAAAGGCTGTGGACTTTAATTAACACAAGTTTGAAGTGAGACACTGTGGCACAGAATTGGAGACAGAATTTTCCAGGAACAAATGGCTTGCTTTGAGAAGTATAGACCTGTATAACTTCTGAGACCTCTAAGTTCTCATTCCAGAATTCTCAATTTCTGTTTTACGAGAAGGGAAACCTAGAAAGTATAAAGGATGAGACAGTCACAGAGTGGCCACTGCTTTAGATTATTTGTGGTATAGAAAGTTTCTAGAAAGGAAACACAAAACCCCAAACTCATTCTTGGTTGGTAAGTACTGTGAAGACAAAAATTTTCTGCTTTTTAATTTTTTTCTCTAAATTAATCACTGTTCAATTCCATTTTTAGAGTCTCTGTCTCTTAAATAGTGACTTTTTTTTTTTTTTGGCGGTACGCAGTCCTCTCACTGTTGTGGCCTCTCCCGTTGCGGAGCACAGGCTCTGGACGCGCAGGCTCAGCGGCCATGGCTCACGGGCCCAGCCGCTCCGTGGCATGTGGGATCTTCCCGGACCGGTGCACGAACCCGTGCCCCCTGCATCAGCAGGCGGACTCTCAAACCACTGCGCCACCAGGGAAGGCCAATAGTGACTTTTTAAGTCAATCAATTTTAGTCCATTCATAAAAGCAAGGAGGCAAGATGAAAGGTATTCACTAAATCTTTCAAGAGGCAGTACCTGGATGTTTGGATCCCAAATGCAATCTCCTCTAAAATTCACATTGGAAAAAAACGCCCTTTAGAGTCTAGGTTAGCTTGAAAAGGAGTTTCTACCAAGGGTATGGATCTCCATTTACTATTTTCTTGTTTCTCAGTAATCCTTTTCCTTCTTAGGAAATAAAATGAAAAATGGCAAAAACTTATTTCACGTGCTCCAGTGTCATTCCTGTTTAGCAGAGGAAGGCAGAGCAATAAGTGCATCTGGAAACCAAACCAGGAGGTGACATATTTGTTGTCCAAACCTTCCTTTGAAAAGTAGGAACATAAGACATAAAAAAAGTCATACATGAGTACTCTGGTTGCTCATGGCAACCTGAGCTTCACATGGCAACCCACCTTTGCTTGGATGTCCAGGTGGCCTTCCATGGGGGAAGAGTGATCATACACATGGTAAATGGAGTTGATACAGTAAAGCCAGTATAAACACTGATGTTTTGTCTTCTGACAGCATATGAATGTGCAAGCATTAAGTTATAGGAGAAAAGGGGCTAATTTTAGATTTGTTCCTAGCCCTCTCCATGTGAATGGTGTCGCTGTGAGCCCAGCAATGAAGTTCACTGTGTTGTAGCAGACTGCGCAGTTCCTGAGTGTGTCAACCCAGTCTATGAACCAGAACAATGTTGTCCTGTCTGCAAAAATGGTAAGACCGTACTGCATTAGCTTTCAAAGAGGGGTTAGTGCAAAATACAGATATTCCACTACTGCACACCATTCAATGCAAAAGCCCTCTAAGATCTGCCTGTGGTTTTTCAATGTGGGCATGGCCAATTAATATTTCTATCCCATCTTAAAGTGAAAATAAGCCAGTACTGGGTGAATCGTGAAGCTTTCCATCTGGAGAATTAAAGCTCTTATAAGCTGACTTTGTTGTGGTCCCTATTATTTATTGTCGATCTATACGGAGAATTTTGGAAAGAACGCAGTACCATCTTTTTATAGTGACTGAATTTCTCTCTTGTGGAGGCTATGAAGCTGTTCCTAGTGCATAAGCCAGGATAGAGAGTAGGATAAATGCCAGCTATTTTGCTTTGGGCATAGATAAGACTTTAGGCTT
Organism: Delphinapterus leucas; assembly: GCF_059928025.1. Classification (NCBI taxonomy): domain Eukaryota; kingdom Metazoa; phylum Chordata; class Mammalia; order Artiodactyla; family Monodontidae; genus Delphinapterus; species Delphinapterus leucas. The sequence continues at coordinate 22,998,324 of NC_143136.1, read as the reverse complement.
AAAGTTATCAAAGAATTACAGAATTCAATTACTCATACACTTAAGTAGAAGTAAGGAAGACTAGAAAGTTTAGGGCTTTTATTCTAGGTTTTTATTACAATGGAAACCTGCTCTCAGAGTAATATCTATAGAGGGGAACTTGGCTTATAAGTTTATGGGTCCCTTGTGGCCCTCATAGGATGGAGAGGTTGAAATGACTATGGCATGCCAATCACCCAAAATCCAGGTGAGGCTGCAGAGAAGACAATGCAATGCCATTAACCCAGGACAGCAAAGTCAAAATCACACTCTTGCTACTGGTCATATACCAACCAAAAAATAAAGCTTCACTGTGTAACATTCCACAAATGTCCCCACTTGGCATTAATATATGCTTGAAAAAGTAGTTCTAGCTCTTAATTAAGCTGAGGTCACTGTAATGCTGAATCCCTATGCCCTTCCTTGAATTAGCAGCTCTCATCTTCTCTATTACACATTTTTTTTGGTCCAGAATTTGGCATTATGTGAGATCACCTACTAATCTTTTTCTCTTGCAGAATTATAATTAGTGAAAAAGGTATTTAGGTTATTTAGCCAAAGAAAAAACACAAGCAACTCTGATTGTTTTTATAATACTTGTAGTGTTTTGGTATCTTCTCCAATGACTTATAAAGAACCCTTATGACATTTCTTCAGGCACAGTTTCTATTATTTCTGATTGTGTAAATCTCTTGAGTCTAATATTACTGCACACCTGGCTTCTCTTTCTCTTCTTATCCCTCTCAACCAACTGACGTGTGTCATAGTGAGCATCTCTCTGACTTAGAAGGTGTAGATAAATATCCTCCTGAAGTTCAAGCTGATCTAATATATGCAAAGGTATCAAATTTAAGACTTTATATTCTTAAAAGGATATTGAAGAAACTGGAAAAGATACAGGGAAGAAAAATAAGATGATTTAATGGTTGAAAAATAGGACCTATTAGGACAGACTAAAGGAGTTTGCATAATTTGTCCTGGAAAAGAGAAGGCTCCAGGGAGACCTAACTGTCATAAAGTATATGAATGGTTAGTCTAAAGTAGAAGACCACCTGTTATTTTTCATTTTCTCCAAGGACAGAAGGAAGAAAAGCTCAGCTACCTAATCAATCTTTAAAAATAGGATTGACAAGTCTTTGACTAAAGACCGTTTTTTTCTAGAAACAACTGTCTAAACAGGTCCTTGAGGATCTTGTCTTCCCTGGAAGGCCCTGGTTGGCTATGTTACACATTTAGGGTAAACAAAACTATACTGAAAGTTAAAAACTCTCATCTGGACGTGCTCAGAAGACTCAGAGAATTAAAGCATGCTAGACCGTATATTTAGAATACAGGTTTTACACATGCATCTGCCACGTCATACTAGGTACTGACCACCCAAACCAATAGTATATCCAGAGTTGATGTCTATGTGAAATGTTAAATCAGCCACTACAAACTAGTTACACTGAATTTTATGTCACCCAAGATTATCCTATTTCTGTCACATGCCAGAGGAGAAATCTGTCCTAGAATGAAACTCCCTTTGTACAAAAATATATAATGAATGAACTTTAATTGTTCGATTAATTAGGTAATTAATTAGTAACCCATTTGTATTCCTGAAAAACATATGTTGAGAGAACAAAATATATTAGTTAGGTTTTCCAATTTTTTGTTCATGAAGCACTACAAAACAACCACTTCTGTTCCCTTTTGCCATTTCCAAGCAAACTTTTTTCTTTTTTAAATAAGGAAAATTAACCTGAATTAGGGTTTCCCTGGTGGCGCAGTGGTTGAGAGTTCGCCTCCCGATGCAGGGGACGCAGGTTCGTGCCCCGGTCCGGGAAGATGCCACATGCCGTGGAGCGGCTGGGCCCGTGAGCCATGGCCGCTGAGCCTGCGCGTCCGGAGCCTGAGCTCCGCAGCGGGAGAGGCCACAACTGAGAGGCCCCGTGTACTGCAAAAAAAAAAAAAAAAGAAAAAAAAATTAACCTGAATTAAAATTAGCCCAAAGACTAATTCTGAATGTAATATAACATTATGACATGTTATCTTTTTTATTATTAAATGCCACTAATTAGTCACTTATGCCCCAAAAGTAAAGTATAATCATTGTCAAAGAAGAGCATATTGAGGACTGCTGGAGAATCCTTATGACCACGTACCAGTATTTTTGAGTGAGCAGACTGAGCCCCAATGCTTGCTGACTCTTTCTTAGCTCAGAAAATAGAAACAGATGACCCATGTGCAGAAGAGCCAGGTGGGAAATAGAGGTTTAATCTGACAGAATATAACTAGAACAATTTCTGAAATTTCCAACACATGATAAGACTATCTTATTCTAAATGACAAGATTCATTTGCCCAGTATAAACTATTTTTAAAGCACTGTACTATTTTCTTAGATTTTGAAAAACAAAACAGTAAGATAAACATCTACCCTCAGGATTCAAGGTAGAGGCAATAGATCCTAATTTGTAAACAGTTCTATAATATTTTCTATATTTTCTTAAATCTTCATAAATGTTGAAAAAATTTAGTTTGCACAAATGCGGACTATCTTGGCTGCCAAACTCTTTCTTCATACTAAGATTGATTTTTCCGCCTTCCTGAATTATAACTTGCCAAGAGCAAGAGACATTAAAGATATAAAATGAAAGTTTAAAGCAATAGAATCTACCACAAACAGTATTCAGCTAATATCAAAATCTTTGTTCTCAGATTAGAGCAAGAAAAACAAAAAGGAAGTACAATGATAGAAGTTTTCCCAGAAAACAGTAGTTTACCAATAAAAATGTAACAATTGCTCTTACAAATAAGTATTTTTAATATTATAGAGTGCAAGGTAATCTGATCCCTAGATAGATAATGATAGCCTCTTTATTCTCCATAATATAATTTGTAAGAATAAATATAAAGACATACTTCTAAAATTTTTGTCTAATGATGTAAAAAAAAAGAAAGAAAAGTTTTAATTTCTTGGTCTCAATGGTTACCTCAAGCAAGAATTTCCAGTGGTTATCAATAAATATAGCCAAGCCATTAAAAATACTCCATTCTTATTAAAGTTAGTTTAGCACCAAGAAAAGTCTATTAATTTAGTCTGAATAAAATACAATAGAAACGTTAAGGAAAGATGTGAATGGCTGGGCATACACAAAACAGGAGGAGAAGGAGGAAAGTAATTTTTTATTTGGGGAGGATTATGTGATTGATATAGGAACTTATTGTTTTAAACAATTTTATCTTCTCCCTTCTCTATATATCTTCCTGAGCTAGCAATCCAAATGCCTTCCTGAAAGATCTAACATTTCTAGATAGTTTTTCTTCCTCCAAGATTGTGTTACTTTGGCCTATCTTTCAGCTCCAGTCCTTTCCATGGGAATTAGTATTCTTTATGGTTTTTTTTGTTTTTATAATATGAAAAATAGGTTAGCACAGCACCTACTTAAAGAAAATATTTCTATTTTGGAGTATCATGTAAATATTTTAAATATTCGGTAACTGACCATTCATTTAACTAGTGAAGTATTTGATCATTAGATCATCCAAATGACTAACTGCATTTTTTTTTTTCACATTTCATCTGTCAGTATGTCAGTGAGTTCTCTGTTTTCGTTGGAATATACAGTCAGTCATTATTCATGGTTCGGAAAAAAAGTCACTTCATGAAAAATTGAAATAGAGAGGAACCACCCACAAAATCGTCCATGCACATTAAGTGAGGAGTTTTCATATCCTTTTCAACTAAACTGAAGTTGTCATAACCCCTGTTCAAATATTTAATTTCATATCCCTTACTCTCTTCCAGTTTATTAGTGATACAAATAAAGAAGGAAATAGATTAGCCAAAAGGTAAATGGAAAGAAGACAGCAAAGGGATGGGAAGTGCACAAATAAGAGAGAGGACTTTAGAGCCATCCAACGCCTTCTAAAGATGCTTGGGTAAAAACGCTGCTTTGTGTTGACACATATAATATACAAAGAGCCCCTTGAAATAAATAAGAGAGAAAAATAATTCCACAGGGAAGAAAATAGGCAAAGGGTATACAAAGAAAATTCAGAGAAGAAAACCAAATGTCTAATAAATATATGAAAATACGCTTAACCTCACAAGGGATCAGGGTGACAGAAATTAAAACAATAAGATATTAATATTGCATTGATAATAATTTGAGACTGATGATACCGCAAATCAGCAAAGATACTAAGAGTTGAGAAAATGTTGGAACAACTTTTAAGAAATTTGAAGTCAGCAGTTCTACCTTTTGTACTTTGTCCCACATTCATGCACTAAATTTCCACTGCATTTTAAGAGCATAAAGGTCAGAGAAATGTAATAGTACTTCAATGGAGTAGTGAAAATATATTGCAGGCTTTAAAAAGATCCTAACATTTTTCACTGCTGTGTAAAATAAGCAAGGAGTGTATAGTAGACTACAAATAGTTTATACATAATATAGTAATGTGTTCTATATATAATTTGTACATTTTAAGTGATATATGACATTTTTATTTTTAACTGATATATAATTTCAAATAGATAGATATTACATTTATATGTACATAGGAAAAGAGCCAAGTGTGGATACACAATAGAATATTAACAATGATTCAATGATTACTTTTAGGGAATAAAAGTGTGAAGGTAAAAGTAGGGGAGACAAGAGTTAATCTCTTTAAAATATTAAATCTTTACAGATTGATAATAAAAACAGCAGAAAAGTACAAACAGGCAGTTCGCAAACAAAATACAAATGTTCAAAAAATATAAAAATTATTCAACCTCACTAACAAATTTGCTTTTTATTTTTTAAACCCTCCTTTATTATGTTTGTATGTAGCATAGGAAAAGTTCTGTAAGAATACACGCCAAATTTTTAACAGTTATCCAGTGATCAGAAGAGTAATTAAACAGTAGAAGTGAGAAGGTAGAAGCAGAGAACTTTGACTTTTTATTTCATGGGTCTCTTTACTGAATGAATTTTCAAAAATCTATTTTTTATAAGGTAAAAGGTTTTACCAAACCTTTAAAGAAAAGATAATTCTAATGTCATTTAAACTCTTCCAGAGGAGAGACAAGAAGAGTTTTTTTCTGAAGTACAATACTGATACAAACCAAAGATTACAAACTAAGAAAAAGTAATGGGGATCTATTAAAATACAAAATCCCCAATCATATATTATATCACCCAATGGGTCCAGAGCAGCATTCTTCAATCAATCACATGAACCCTTCTGCCAGAAAATATATGATAATTATACTAAGGAGATGGAATAAATATAGAGTCTCCCATCGTCTCAGGTCAGGTTTTAATCTCAGCTGAGTTTTGGTATCAAAATTGTGAAAAGACATTGGGTTTTCAGAGACTGTGGGAAAGGGATTGTATATTTGTGTTAGCAAACAGAATTTAGCAGTAGGTTAAAATAATTGTGCATTCTGACAAAGTGGAGTTTACAAAGATAGTTCAAAACTAGGAACTCTATATTAATATAATTTATCCTATTACTAAATTCAAGAGAAAATCATATTATTTCTATATAAATATACACACACATATATAAAGATGACTAAAACTCTTGATAAAATAAGACTAAGTGGATATAAAATATATTGACCTCAGCCCCAAAAGACAGAATTATGCTTAATAGGTACACATTAAAGGCATTCTTGATAAAGTCAGGAACAAGACAAGGCTGTCCACTATTATTCAAAATGTCAGATTGTAGATATGAACTAGCTAGTATAATTAGAAAAGAAAGAATTCAGAGGACAAAAATTGGGAGCCAAAACTACTACCATTTGCATATTATATGAGAGTATACTTGAAAAACCCAAGACTATAGACTAAAAACTGCTATAACGAAAATTTAGAAATATAGCAGGGTACAAAATGAGAATACAGAGCTCTCTCTCTCTCTCTCTCTCTCTCTCTATATATATATATATACATATACATACATATATATATATGTATAGGTACGTATATTATGAAAATAAAATTGTGGCATTGGTACATGATGCAGAGATATCAATGGAATATAAGAAACTTCATAAACAGACCTAACATACATATGAAAATTGATACATGATAGATAAAATAGCATTTCAAATCAATGGGGGAAAGTTAATTTGTAGAAGAAATGGTGTTGGGACAACTGGATAGTTGTCTGAAAAAAATAATTTTACATTATTAGTATATATTTATTATTAGTATAATAAAGTATAAAAATTATTATACTTAGTATAAGTATAGTATAGTATTAGTATAAAAGTATACTTAGTATTAGTATAAAAATTATTAGTAGTAGTATATATTTATTATTAGTATAATAAAGTCCTACATTATTTCATAATTCAAGAAAACTTTCAATTCAACAAAGATTTAAATACAAGCTATTTTCCCAAACAGTACAAAAAGAAAACCTAGACATTTTATTTTTAATCCTAAAGTGGCTAGATTTTAAAAGCAAACAAAAAAATCTCCACAAAGCAAACAAAACACCACTGTAAACAAATAAAAAACTAAGGGAAAAATCATCTTATATCACAAAGGGTTAATGTCTCTCATAGATAAAGATCTCTTTGAAACTAATAAGGAAAAAGATCAACAACTCAATCTTAAAAATGGGCAAAGAACTTCAAAAGTTATTCCACAAGAAACAAAATTTCCTAAAACATACAAGAAATTGCTAAAAGGAAAATGCAAATTAAAATTTGATGCCAGTTTTTTACTTATGGATTGGCCAAATATCCTATAATTTAATAACCTACTTCGTTGTTGATACCTGTGGTAAAACAGGCAGTCTTTCACATCACTGGTGAATGTATGAATTGGTACAATCCCCATGGAAGGAAATTGGACAATATATGTCAAAATTAAAGTACATATATCTTTTATCTCAGCAATTCCACTTCTATTTACAGATGTGTGAAATGACAAATAATGTCGTTCATCTTCTATGTTGTACTTCAGATTTACTACTAATAAAGAATAACCAGAAAATTTGTAAAAAATAACTATAAATTTAAATTGCCTTTTAACATGCTATTAGTTGATAGTCAAAAAAGAGATAATTTCTTTCTTTAAATACTCAAATATTTTTATTGATTTATAATTTTATTAGCTTCTATTTACCTTTATGTTTTTCCTCTCACATAATACATTTTAAACTAATTTCAAATGGCTCAAAACTGTGAAACTAATAGAAATCTACTCAGAATCAACAGATAATAGGCTACTTAAAAACATTAAAATAGATATTAATGTGTGGAGGATATATATATATATAGAGAGAGAGAGATAAAAAGCCACAAAACCTTACTAAGAACTATTTTTTAAAATAGTAAGGAGCCATAACTGATTTCTAAATGTGAAAAATGAAATTTGTTAGAATGCTATTTTTCTAATGATAAATGGAAATCTATCAAATTTTCCATGTAATGTAATTTTCTTTTGTAAGTTGGCAAAAGTTGGAAAATTTAAATACACGATAAAGAATGTACTTGGTGGGCTTCCCTGGTGGCACAGTGGCTGGGAATCCACCTGCCAGTGCAGGGGATGCGGGTTCGGTCCCTGGTCCGGGAAGATCCCACATGTCACGGGGCAGCTAGGCCCGTGCGCCACAACTAACTGCTGAGCCCATGTGCCACAGCTACTGAAGCCTGCGCGCACCTAGAGCTGGAGCTCCGCAACAAGAGAAGCCACCACAATGAGAAGCACATGTACCACAACAAAGAGTAGCCCCTGCTCACTGGAACTAGAGAAGGCCCCCGCGCAGCAACGAAGACCCAACGCAGCCAAAAATAAACAAATAAATTTTAAAAAAGAATGTACTTGGTAAGTTTGGGGAATTCAATCTACCAGATATATTAAAATAATATGTAAAGATATAATAGTTTTAAACAGTGTGATAGTGGAACAAAAATAAATCAATAAATAGAACAGAAAATCAGAAAGTAATTCACATTTATATCACAATTTAGCATACAATTAAGGTGACATCCAAGTATCTGATGAAAGAATGTGTTATTCTAAAAATAAAGGTTAATCATTTTTTACAAAAGTGAAATTACATTCCTGTATTACCCATTATACAAAAGTAACTATCAGTTGGATTAAAGATCTAAATCTAAAAAATGAGATCATAAAGGGATTTGTTTTTAACATAAACATTAGCTTACTCTTAGGATCAGGATGGTCTTCCTAAACATAAATGCAAATAAAGAATTTATAAAAGGAAAAATTAAAATTAGATAACATATAATTTTATCCTTAAATTTCTTAAAAAGTTAACTTTGGAAAGGTAAGATGCAACAGGCACTCTCAAGCACTACTGATGAAAGTGTAAACCCATATGTCTTCTCTGAAGGGCAGTAAAAGTGTGTGGACCTTTGATCCAGCAATGTGGCTTCTAGAAATTGATCAAAAATAAATAATCAGATAAGAATATAAACATGTTATATAGAGAGGTATTTATTACAGAGTTGTTTATAATAGCAAAATCTTGGAAAACCTGAAACCTAAATATTTGACAATAAGGAGGTTGTTTAAAAAACCATAGTATATCTACATGGACTAACTACTAAAAAATTGTTACAAATGACGTCATGGAAGAAAAATTAAGGACATCTCCACAAAAAAACAAACAAAAAAAATGCACGTTCAGAGTATATTATTAAATTAAACTAGTGGGTCAGAAAGCAGTATTTTTAAAATAATTTTGTTAAAAAGAAAATGTATGTATAGAAAAACACTGGAAGAAAACACTTCAAAACGTTAATGGCACATAACTCTGAATAGTAGTAGGCTAATGAATAATTTTTACATTTTTTTCCCTTTGCTAGCCCCTAGTTTCTAAATTTCCTACAACAAGTCTGCATCATCCCTGTGATTTAAAATTACTATTTAAAGGAGAAAATAGAAAAATTCTTTAAAAAGATAATGTAAATCTTTTTCTATTTTTATGATTTAATAATCAATGACATGCCACTTATTAGAAATTGCACTGATTCCTTGTTATAATTTGTACTCCATAGTTAATTAACCAACTAATAATTCTACCACTTGACTTTCAAATCCTTTAACTGTGAGATTCTTTGTAAAGAATTTGGAAAACATCATTGCCCATTTTATGTACCTATTAGGGTAATTGTTAAAGTATTCACTTAAGTCTATGCATTTACATTTTCATGAAGCTATTTTGCAAACTCAGCCTTTTAAGTTTGAAAATTAGATGCAAGTCTTTCACCTTAATTTGATATTTTCTCACTTCCTCTTAGGGAGACAATTAGTAACAAATGAAACACAGACATTAAACAAACACACTGAAGATGAAATATTTTCTGGCACTTGCACATATCCATTGGCTACAGAGCCCCTGAAATAGTTTGTGATGAAAGCATACCCTATGAAGGGCAGTTTCAAAGCCTGCATTTCATTGACTTCATAACTGAAAGCCAGAATTATCATATTCGTATAAAGTAGATGTCAAAACAGAGTATTTATAAATAGCTATTTTAATGAGCCACAATTTCCTATTGCTTCCATAAAGCTTCCTCCAAAGTATGAAAGGAAATATTTTTATTTATGTTGTCTTAAACCAACAGGATTCCCTCTCAATTCATCAGCAAATTAGATTTCAAAAAGATTATTTTACAAAGTTGACACAATGAAAATTAATGCCACATTCATTTCCCGCTAATTGCATCTCTACTTAATTATCGGGGCCCCCCAGTCCTTCAGAAAATGAAGGGAAGAAGGCCAACATCTGCAAAAATGAGAAGTTTTCTCTTTTTTCTCCTTGACATATAGAAAGTGCTTAGGGACTATGTTTTCCCTATGTAATCATCTAGAATGTTGGGTCTGGTCCTCCCACAAAGCACACACTCCTAGTTGAGAAGAGATATGTTAAGAAGTAGACCTCACTCCTTCGAGTGCTACGTAGTACTCTGATGTTCAGCTCACCACCCCAAAGGGAGCCTACGGGCCCCGAAGAAGGGTAATGCACACACATGTACTGAATGTCTCATTCTTACACATTCAGATAACCTCACAGATAATCTGGTTCAAAAACAGTAGGTTGGCAGAGGGTTGAATAAATCTCCCGAAACTGCCCATGCATTTCTATTCTTAACCCCACCTTCTCTCTTATTCTTGAGCTTCTCTTCAACTATGTTTTTATAGAATAGTGCTGACTTCTAGGATCGTATACAGTAATCTCTAACAAAACACCTCTGAACTGTGGATGATGGCAAAAGGGCAACTGGGATCACGAACATATTTATAGTTGGATGCCCCTCAAATGAGAAAAGGGAAATGGGAAGTTCTTGCATGCATACTTATCTTGCTTACGCTAGCTTCATTTGTACAATCCTTAGGAGTTGGATTTGATTCTAAGAGTTAACTGAAGGGGGGGTGGGGTCTGACGGGAAAGCCAAGGCATTTGGTCTTGCCAAGTCTTATCTAAGGGAGGCTTGAGTCGTTGGCCATGGGAGAGCCTCCCTGAGGAAGCAACACAACTGCTCGTGTCAGGGATATGGGGCTGCCGTTCCATAATGACCCCCAAGCTCTTGCTCACACAGTCCAGGCATCCGTGTAGCTCTCAGAGGCACCCAGAGACCAATGCATCACTACCGATGACACACAAAGTAAGGCAGAGTTTCCCTTCATCCAAAACTCCTTCCTGAGGTAGATGTGTTAGAAAGTTGCATTCCCTCCTTTACCTCATGTCTTTGCCAGGTAGAAACTCAGGCTTTTCAGATGCAGGAAAAGCCATGTCCATCCACCACCGGCACCCCTTTTCCCCTTCACTAATTACTAATGTAAACCTTGTGCAGTCAGACAAAAACAAAACAAGGTTGCCATGCAAATTGTGTTCCTTGACCTGCTTTGAATTTGAATGTCTTCTAAAGCACTGGGCAAGATGAGCCTGGGAGGCCTCGAGGAAGGTATTGCTCTATCTTCCTCAGATGTTTCAGAGGTCTGAAGCAAGAGCATCTAACAGACTCGTCTCTGAGGCACAGATTCCCTTTCTTACAGATAAGACCAAACTTCTTGGGATTCTACATCCCACGTCACTGGTAAAGACGGGATCCAGAATTCTGGGTCCTCTTGCAAAGATCCTAGCACCTCCCTGGCCACAGCAGTCACAGCCTCATCCTCATCGACGGGCTTGAGACACTTAGGACTGATTTCTCCCTGCTTAGCTCAGACCCCACCAGGAGCCCAGGACCACCAAGTCACCCCTCATCCCTGGGACTCTGATCTCCATATGGTGCTATGAGCTGAGAGGTAACACCCCAAGTCACCACTTTCCAGTCCTGGCCTCTGATTTTTAGTTCTCCGTCACACCTACTGCCACCTGAATCGTATATATTTTACTTATTTAGTTGCTTGTTTCCCCTGCTCACAGAAGTACAACGTTCATGCAAAGATTTTTGTCTCTTTTGTTCACTGTTGTATTCCTACTACCTACAACACATTGTAGGTGCATATATATGTTCGTGAATAAATGAATGAATGCGCACCTGTATTGTGCCTTTGGAAGAGCCAAAATTAAATAAGAAAATTGATTCTTTGAGTTCTTCTAGCTTCTCTTTTGAGAAGTCTCAGCCTTCTATTTCACAGAGAAGAGCTTTCATATGGAGAGCTTAGGAGGCACTGTGTGGTGGGAAGGAGGGTGCTTATCAGATTTTTTTCCTAATTAAGTTTGCTTTAATTTACCACTAGGATTAGTGGTACATATATTGACAGGAGGCATATCAAGGTGATCTAGTAGAGACAGGCTGGTTTCCAGGGGAAACTGAGTCAGCTTGACATCTTACTGCTTTATAACCTTGCTAGGGACACCTAAAGCTTCTGTTTCTTAAGAAATGACTGCATGTAACGTATGAGTCACTTCGGTGCAAAATTAATGTAATGCTTTAGCCAGTATTATCTACAATGATATATTTCATCTAACAATAGGGATTGGACTATTTACGAGTTAAGGAAGCCTCGAGCATTGAGTGAATATGTGATTTGTCAGTATTTGGTAAACAGAGTCGGAAAATGGGACTTGATATCAGGGCAGAGGGAGAACTGATTGCAGGGGATAATAGTTAATTTTAGAAATCAAACTGTGCAACCGAAAAAGATATCAGAAATATGGCATAAAACAGGGACAAAGGAAACTTGCTAACCAATAACTTTTCTGGCCTATAGTGGTTGGGAAACTCTCTAAGGATGGCTGAGGCTCAGGTAGGAAGCCCTTGCAGTAAGACCTCTGATGTTTAAATGTAGCTCTGAGCTGCTTCAAATCAAACTATCAGAAATGTTAAACCTCTTTTGAAACATATTTATGGTTGGATGCCCCTCAATTGAGAAAAACGAAATGGGAAGTTCCTGCATGCATACTTATTTTGCTTGCACTAGCTTCATTTGTACAAGGTGATGCCAATGAGCAGCCATAAATGCTGCTGCTGGTCAGGGTAGTAACTAGCCAGGCCTGAGTCCTCTCCTCCTTTCACCCATCACTTTTATGCATTCTGCAGAAAGGTCCATAAAGCAACATACCTGCCTTCTGGAAGGCAAAGCTCAGTTAGTTTCCAACAACATTAAACAACAAAATAGTTGGCAGTGTTGTATCCAAATCTTAAAAGCCTGCTCATTCCAACTTTCTGTGTTGGGATTTAAAACAGAGGGAAGATGCAGGGCACCAGGGGCTGATGGCCTGTGTTTAAGATGTGGGATTCTCCGTGTCTGTTTTATCCTACCCGCTTTGATTTGATTTGATATTTCTTTAAGAATGGAGATAGATGACAGTACGCAACAGCAAAGGAAGAAAACTGCAGTGTAGAGGAGGGCGCGCGAGCCTCTCAAGCCAGGTGGATGGCCAAAAACTTAACTGGATTCTGTTTTAACTCCCAGTAAATGCAACAGTCAGATTCCTAAGCTCAGTGAAGTAATCAGCCACCAGGCAACGTCATCTGAGATGTACCGAAAGCTGTTCAACCCATCAAAAATAGTGCCCCTTCTAGCCCGCCAACATACATGCCCACATATACATTCATACATGCTTTCATGCTCATAATTTCTTTTATTTAAAAATTTTTCATAATTAATGTCACTAAAAACTTGAGAAAAATAGCTAGTACCTCAGGTATGAATGACACCAATTAAGTTACATATATTTTTCTTGGGTTTATCAGATGACTAGATCATCAAACATAGGCCCAGTTAGTTTAAATGTGGGGAAGAGTAAACCCAGGATAACAGGGAAACCGTAGGAAGGTACTGGACCAGAGAAAGAGAGAACGCCTGACACAGGTGCCTTTAGGATGAGAGAGGGAGCCATGAACGCTGGGAGGTTGAAATGAACCGACATGTCTGCTGTGGTGCATGTTGAGGGATATAGTTGCCTTTTCATATATTTCCTCAATGACTGATCTAATAATAATAATTAACCTAACTACTAAGAGAAGCACTAGCTTTCATTTATTGCAGGGGGGGAAACTGAGACTAAAGTATATAAATTACCGTCCAATATACAGCTGGGATTTGAACCATGCTCTATCCAACTTCAAAGCCATAGTGTCTAACCAGTTGTTCTCAAATTAGCCCTGGGCCAGCAACATCACCATTATCTAGAAACTAGTCAGAAATGCACATTTCTGAGCCCATCCCAAATCTAAAGAATCAGAAATCCTGGGAGTGGGACCCAACATTCTGTGCCTTAACAAGCCTTCTAGGTGATTCTGATGCTCAAAGTTTGAGAACCATGGACTTCTTCACAGGTGTCTGTTAGGGAGTCTGTTCTCTTTCAAATAAAGGATGTGTGTGTTGGGGGAAGCTAGGGGAGTAAAAGGTGAATAACTGTTAGTCAGTGGTATCAGAGATAATGTTACACCAGGACAAGGCTGGAAGGGTTAGACACAAAATGCCCTGGAGTCAAAGCAAGGGCACTTAGGTTGGAGAGGATCCAGGAATGGTAAACCCCAATAGGGGCAAATGCAGGTCCCCCAGGGCCTAGAAGTGATGTAGGTGGGACATACCAGGAAGATGATATTCAAGGGAAGCTGTCAAGAATGGTCACACCCAAAGAGATTTCTTAATAACAAAGCCGTGATCATTGAGAACGAAATTCAACTGATTTTTAAAGGCAGCAAAAGTCACTAAGGAAGGCACAGTAATGAAGGAAAAGGCAACGTGAGACACTGATCTGCTAATGAAGTGATTGTTTCAAGTAACTTATTTTCTGAATTTAAGTTATAACAATTAACATTTTATAAGTCATAAATATATTTAAGAATATTTTAATCCCTTTAAATAGCTGTGTCAAGGTCTAATTGACATAAAATGAACTCCACATTTTTTAAGTGTACAATTTGATGTTTTGACATATGTATACCTGTGAAACTATTATTGTAGTTGGGGAAGTGCCCATACCTATCACTCCCAAAACTTTCCTCATGTTCCTTTGTAATCCTTCCCTTTAGCTCTTCTCTGCCCCATCCCATCCCAGGCAACCTCTGTTCTGCTTTCTGTCATTATACATAAATTTGCATTTCTTAGAACTTGGTATACATGTAATTGTTCAGTACGTACTCTCTTGTCTGAATTCTTTCATTCAGCATGATTATTTTGAAATTCATCCATGTAGCGTGTATTCTAGTTCATTCCTTCTTTATTTCCGAATGGTACTCAGTTATATAGATATACCACCATATAATTTATCCATTCACTTGTTGATGGACATTGGACTGTTTCCAGTTTTTGATTATTACAAATAAAGCCGTCAAACATTCTCGCACAAGTCTTTTTATGGATATATGCTTTATTTTCTATTGTGAAAATACCTAGAAGTGGAATACTAGATCATATGGTATGTGTATATTTCACTATTTTTTCTTTAATGCCAAACTATTTCAGAGTGGCTGTATTATTTGAAATTTCCATCAAAAATGTGTGAGAATGCCAATTCCTGTACCTGTCATCAGTGCTTGGGATCATCAGTCCTGTTTAATTTTGGCTACTCTAATAGAAGTGTATTATTATTCTATTATGGTTTTAAATTGCATTTTTCTAATGGCTAGTGATGTTGAGCGTCTTTTCATATGCTAATTTTCCATCTGTATATCTGCTTTAGAGAAATGTCTGTTCAAATCATTGGCCAATTTTTTAAAGTTGGGTTTTTGTTTCTGTATTATTGAGTGTCCAGAGTTCTTTATATGTTCTAGAGACAAGTTCTTTATTAGACATATGATTTGCAAATATTTTCTTCCAGTCTGTGGTATGTCTTTTCATCCCCTTAACAGTGTCATTTGAAGAGCAAAAGTTTTTAATTATGACAAATTCCAATTTATTAGTGTTTTCTTTTATAAATTTTGCTTTTAGTGTTGTAACGAAGAAATCTTGGCCTAACCCAGAGTCAAAAGTATTTTTCCTGTTTTCTTCTAGAAATATTTTAGATTTGACATTTAGGATGATGACTCATTTTGCATTATACTGTGAATATGATGCAAGGAATTGAATTTTTTTTAATATGGATATCCAGTTGTTTTAATACCATTTGTTAAAAAGACTATTTTTTCTCCACTGAACTGTATTTGTACATTTGCTAAAAATCAGTTGTCTCTTTATGCCTATATACATTTTCATCTATTTCTGAACTCTCCATTCCGTTCCACTAAGGTTATTTTGGCTATTCTATTTCCTTTGCATTTCTTTCTGAATTTTAGTATCAGTTTATCAGTTTCTACAAAAGAAAAAGTCTGTTTTGATTGGCATTACATTGAATATTTTACATCAATTTGAGGAGAATTGACATTTTATCAGTATTGAGTCTCCCAATTTATGAACATGATTATCTCTATTTAGTTCTTTAATTTCTCTCATCAGTGTTTTGATCAGTTTTATTCCAAAGTATTTTCTTTTTTTAATGCTACTGTAGTTAGTATACATTTTTTTAAATCTTATTATTTGCTAACATATAGAAATAAAATTGATAGTTGGATATGGATTTTGGATCCTGAAACATTGTTAAACTCAATTATTAAATCTAGGGGTTTTTTTGTTTTTGTTTTTGTTTTGTAGATTCCACTGGAATTTCTACATAAACAAGCACGTTACCAGCAAAGACAGTTCCATTCCTTTCTTACCAATCTGAATGCCTTTTAGTTCTCTTTTTCTATCTTATTACACTTGCTAGAATATCTTAAATGGTATTGAATAGAAGTGCTAAAACCATATATCCTTGTGCTTTTCAGATATGGAATAAAACTCATTCAGTCTTTCCCAATTAAATGTGCTTTTACCTGGAGCTATTTCACAGATGCCTATATCAGGCTGAGGAACTCCCTTTCTATTCCTACTTTGCCAAGAGATTTTATCAGGGATGGAGACTGAGTTTTGTTAAGAGTTTTTCAGTATCTATAGCGATGATCATGTGATTTTCTTTTATAATTGTAAATATAGTGAATTACATTGATTATTTTTAAATATTAAGCCAACCTTCCATTTCTCAGATAAAATTCATTTGGTCATGAAGTACTATCCTTTTTAAATGTTGTTGGATTTTATTTGCTAAATTTGTGTTTAAATTTTTTTTATATAAGTTTATGAGGCATATTAATCTGTAGATTTCTGTTCTTATAATGTCTTTGTTAGGTTTGGGTATCAACGTATTGATGAGTTAGGAAAATAGTCTGTCTTTTTAATTTTCTGGAAAAGTTTGTAGAATTAGTATTAATTTTCCCTTATGTTTGGCAGAATTCACCAGTGACCTAGGAAGTTTTATGAGCTGCAGGTTTCTCTGTGGAAAGGTTTTTAACACAAATTTGTTTAACAGATGTAGGGTGATTGGGTTATTTCATCTTGAGTTATCATTGGAAATTTGTGTCTTCAAGGAATATACCATTTCATCTAAGTTTCTGAATTTGTAATCATAAAATTGTTAATATTCCTTTAGAATTCTTTAATATCTTCAAATTCGGTAGGTGTTTAATCTTTCTTATTTCTGATATTGATACTTTATCCTTTCTTCTTTTTTCTGATTAGTCTAGTTAAATGTTTATCAATTTTTATTTTCTCAAAAAAACCAACTTTGGGGTTCACTGATTTTCTCTAATATTTCCTCTCTTATATTTCATTGATATCTGTTCTACTCATTGTTTCCTTTCTTCTACTTACTTTGGGTTTAATTTGCTCTTCTTTCTCTAATTTCTTAAGGTAGGATCTGACATAATAAATTTGATACCTTTCTCCTTTCCTAATACAGGTGTTTCTATAAACACTCCAAGGTCTACTTTAGCATCACCTGCCAATTTTCATATGTTGTCTTCTCACATTTATTAAATTTAGAATACTTCCTGATGTTCTTTTTAATTTTTTCTCTGAATCATAGGTTATCTAGAATGTGTTAATTTGTTTCCAAATACTGGATATTTCCCAGGTATCTATGTTATTGATTTCACATTTAATTTCACAAAGATGAAAGAACATGTGTTTATTACTCAAGTTTTAAAATTTTTAATGAGACCTGTTTTATGGCCAAGAATACATTCTATCTTGGAAATATTCCATGTGTGCCTGTAAGGAATATATATTCTGCTGTTTTTGAGTATGGATTCTATAGCTATTAATTAAGCCAAGTTGATTGATAGTGTTGTCTTTCACATTCTTATTGCTATTCTGTCTAGTTTGTTCTATTAAGTATTGAGAGAGGGGTATTGAAACCTCTGACTATACTTGGACTTGTCTATTTCTTCTAGCAGTTTTATCAGCTTTGTAACATGTACTTTGAAACTCTTTTATTATGTGTATCAATATTTAGGATTTATTATGACCTCTTCATAAATTGACTTCTAATTATTAAATGACATTCTTCATGCCTTTATATTCTTCGCTCAGTAATCTACTTTGTGCTGACATTAATATAGTTAATCCAGCTTCCTTTTGTTTAGTGTTAGATGCTGTATCTTGTTCTGTCATTCTACTTTTATCTATTTCTGTTTGTATATTTGAAGTCCTTTTCTTGTAAGCAGAATAAGATTGGGTGTTGCTTTTTAATCCAATCTGATCATCATTAGTGGTCTATAGAATTCTTGGTTGACGAGTTTTGGGTTTTTTTTTCCAGTACTTTGAAGATGTTGCTCCGCTGTGTTTTCCCTTGCATTTTTTGTTCGGACAAGCTGTCAGCTGTTATCTTTATTCCTGTGAACATGTTTCCCTCCAACCCCACCCCCTCACCACTTTTAAGATTTTCTCTTTACCACTGTTTTTGTGCAATGTGATTATTATATATCTCGGCATAGTTTTCTTAGCGTTTCTTATGCTTGTGCTTCAATAACTTCTGTGGATTTATAGTTTCGTCCAAATTTGGAAAACTTTCAGCCTTTATTTCTTCAAATATTTTTTTTCTGTCCCCTACCTTTGGGAACCCGAATTAAACATGTTATTAGGCTGCCAAAAATTGTTTCACACATCATGCTCTATTCACCTTTCCTGATTCTCCATTCTGTTTGATTTTCATTTTGTAGAGCTTCTACCGTTAACGTCTTAAAACTTACTAATCATTTCTTCTGCATTATCTAATCTGACAATAACCATATCTAGTATATTCGCACTTCATACTTTTCATCTCTAGAGGGTAGATTTTTTTGTTGTTGGTTTTGGTTTTGCATTCCTGGCTTCAACTTTTTCTTTTTAATATATGGGAAAAAGTTATAACTTATTTTTTCCTGCTTATTCTAATAGGTGTTAGCTCTAGATCCTTTTTGTTTTTCTTGCTCTTGTTATTGAAATGTCAGACATTGTAAATTTTACTTTGTTAAGTGCTGGACATTTTGCATTTCTATAAATACTTTTGAGATTTGCTGCAGTACAAAGTTAAGTTACTTGGAAATATTTTCTTCCTTTTATATCTGGCTTTTAAGAATTGTTCAGCAGGATTAGAACGGTGCTTAGTCCAGGACTAATTATGTCCGTACTAAGGTAAAAATTATTGACTACTGGACTCAATACCCTGCTAATCATACGATTTTTCAGTCTGGCTGGTGGGGATGGTACTTTCCCGAGCCCTACTCCCTGTTAGTTCTTTCCCTGCCTTGGGTAGTTTCCTCACATGCATACGCTGATCAGTACTCAGCTGAATGCTTGAGGGAAACCATCTGCAGGTCTCTGGAGTTCTGTCTCTGGGCAGCTGTCCCCTCACCAGTACTCTGTCCTGCAAACTCAAGGTGCCTTGCTCTCCACAAAACCTTAGCTCTGTTTCCTCAACACTGGGAGTCACCAGGGTTTCACTACCCAGAACTATGAACTAGAAATTCCCAAGGCAGAAACATAGGGCAATCACAGAACTCCCCTTATTTGCTTCCCTTTTTTCAGGGGTAACTGTCCTTCTTTGCCCAATATCCAGTGTCTTGAAAATGATTGTTTCACATATTGTATTTGTTTTTCATGATTTCTAGTGGGCGTGTAAATCTTCTCAATTACTCTACCTTGTACATAACTGGAAAAGCAAAGTTTAATTTCATAACTTGTATTTTTCAACAGAGACCCACGCTTGTACAATCTCTACCTGTCACAACAGTGCTGAGCAATTCATAGTTAAACAAATTAAAATAGTAATATCCATTGCCCTCTCAATAACTGACAAATGGTTGTCACTCAATAAATAATGAGTGGCTACTACGTCTTAGCCATTTTGCTAGATAGTTTACGCAAATTATTTCTATTCTTAATAACACATTATGAGGTTTTACCTCTTTTTTTATTTTACCTCATGTAAATGAGGGAAATTAGGTTTAGGGATGTGAATAATGCTCCAGATACCCAGTAAGTGATGTATTTAGCTTTCAAATTCAGATGATTCTGATTCCAAGGACTATTCACTTTCTGTAGTGCTGTGGTTATTATTTACCATAAAACAGAAATAGGACATTTAATAATGGATTATCTAATCGTGCTTTCCAGCTGAGAATATTAAAACATTTCTAACTTACCACCTTAAAAGATTTAGCTGACTAGTAGAATCTTAAAAGAGATTTTCTGTAGATCAGCAGGGAAAGAAAATTTATATTGCAAGAATGAAAGTGATAAAATGAAAAGAATATAAAGTGGGTAATTTTGTTACTCAGATTAATGCCAAACACTAAGAACAAGAATCTGTAGTAGAAGAGAAGGGGGCCCAAGAGATTCAGAAATCTGAAGGAAGCCTCAGAGGAGGAAACTGCTCCATTTGACAAACCACCAAAGAGAGTACATGGTTGCTGATTTAGCAATAAAACTTTTGGACTTTTTAGAAGCTGTATTATTTTGGTGGCTTACAAACCCCTTCTTAGATGTTGAAGATACGAGCTTTTTAAAACTTAATATTACCAAGTTAAACTTCGTTAAAGGTATCCAATTTTTCTTTACTTAAAAGTATTACCAAAGAAGCATGTTCTTTTTCTTGAAAGACACTCTCAGATCTTGGTTTAAATATTTTAAATAAATAAAATTTTAATAAATATTTCAGTACAAAATATAACCATTTTTAAAACATCTGTTACTGTAACTATTACAAAACATCAAATGATTGCATTTTACTACTGAATTACCCAATGATGAAAAGTACACAAAATATGGTAAAGCTAAGAAAACCCCATACATTTTGTGCTAATGATGCTATCAAAGAGTCAGGAATGACCAGTTAGCTCCAATGTAACCAATGCAGTCAACTACAACCCTACATGAGAAGTGGGTCTGCTTCAGAGTCATACTTCCTCACTAAAAGCTCTTAAAGTATCATGGGTACAATGTATATGGGAGTATGAAAAGAAAATGTAATAGCATTTGAGATCTCTGTTTCCTCAGGGAAAACTGAAAGCAAAATATCACCTTGGAAGGTATTAGGACAAAATAATAAATTTTCTAAAACTACTCTTTATTCATTTCAGCTTCTTAAAATTTCCTACATTGAAGTAAAATGTAAACTTTGACTATTTCACTCTTGTTGAAGAGAGACCTAAGAAAAAATCTTGGCTGTACACATGAATACTAGTGATATGATTACTTTTCTTTGTAGCATGGTTGTAAAGAATAGAAATGGAGCTGATTTTCCCTATGTCTCAGCATTCTTCAAGCATCCAAGGAACTTAGAGCTAAATCCTTTAGAGGGAAAAGAAACTCTAATACCTTTAAACAGGGTTTGACTTTAAAAAAAAAAATGCAAGGGGCAAAGTGATGTCACATCTAAGTCCTCAGAGAAACAATTAATATATGTAAAACAATATGGTGACAGTGTGGATACAGGTAAAGACCCATTATAGAATAAATATAGTTCTAAGAAGAGGACTGGACAGCAGACTCTATAAATAAATTTTTCCCCAGTTACTTTCTAGACAAAATTGCAAATCATAGGAAAAATAGAATTTTAAAACTGAAAGAGACCTTGGAAATTATTTGATATAAATCTTTGATTTTGTACTTGAAGAAAAACCCAAGGATGACAAGTGAAGGTGAAATCTTCGAAGACTAAGCAGAAAGAGCCAGGACTACAACACAGCTTTGCTACTCTCAGGGGACCCATGTTTTAAACTAAAGAAATACATATTCTGTGTGATATCCCACGGGTATTTGTTGGTTTGTTTTTATTTAACAGGAATGCTTGTACATTTTTATGACAAGTATTTTATAGAATTTAATTTGTTTTTATATGCCACTGGGTGTTGAGTGCCAATCAAATGATTCTTAAGGCTATTTTTGATTTTGTAAGTACTTGTGCACCTAACAAGTAAAAATTGTGGTTAGAACGTTAATGACAATATTTATTAAAGATTAGGGGATCTGGCATGTTAATAGATTTGGGAAACACCATGCCCCAGGGCCAACTTGAAGGAAGGAAGGAAGAGATGAAAGGAGGAGGGAAAGAAGGAACCCATTTCAAAGTAATTCTTGGGAGAAGAGATGTCAACATTTTTTAGTGAAATGTTGAAAAATGGCTGATGAGAATTCCTTTTTAGCATCCATATCTATCTAGGGCACATATTGTTACTGTCATGATGAATATATCCTGCAGCACAAGAAAATTAAAATATCAACTCTTCTGTGCTCAATTCAGTTTAACAAGTATTTATTGCCCTCCTTCACTCAGTCAACACTTATATATTGAGTACCCACCACATACCAGCCGTGTTGCTGGAACTGCTAAAAATGCAATGGTGACCAAGATTAGTCCCTACCTTCAAGAAACCTCCAGCTTTAAGGGAAATCCAAGCAAGCAAACAAAAAAGAGGCAATGAATTGTTATTGCAATATGCTCAAAGAAAATTATAGCAAAAATCTGCCAAAGAGTGCCTAGAGGGAGAAAAAAGCAAACAGAACTTTGTCACTTTGGCTATATTGGAAAGAATTAATTATAAGTAACCAATATGGGGAAATCTACAGATCCTTATGCTTTCCCTTCTACAGAATTTTTGAACTATTATGTCCACTAGTTTGAGCACAGCTGCAAAGACTGATTTCATGTACTTGTAATTTAATGTGTTTAATGTCTTTTTATTGGTGTCTGGTTATACAAAGGATTGACAGAGTGTTAGGAATTGGTGAGTCAAATAGATGTTTGCCCTACCTCCTGCTCTCTACTCAACACAATCATAAAATAAAAATAGGAATTAAAGATTAGAGCCCAGGAAACTAAGGAGATACAGATTGGAAAGTCTATTCAAAAAGTTCTGTGAGTTTCTTTATTTTCTTCTCTTTGCTCCCACACCACTTGATATTTCTCAATCATCGTTCCTCCATGCCTCTGACAGTCCTAGATACTTAAATCATCTATAAGTACACTTAAAACACCAGCAGGTAAAGAACAATGTAATCCCAAATGATAACATCTGTGACATATTCCTTTAATGCTTAGAACTGGAAAATACTGACTTCCACTCTTGTTTCAGGGACTTCAACAGAAAATGCCTAAAGTTGTTTGAAAGACCCCCCTATAGGAAAATAAAAGTATTTGCCTTTCAAAGAATAAGCAAACAGAAATTATAGAACCTCAGTTCGTAGCCCCTACTGAGATAAGAGAGCACGTCATGGGGCAGATTCAGACTAGCCACCAACTACTATGTAGAAAATAAATAAGCTACAAGGATGTATTGTACAGCACAGGGAAATATAGACATTATTTTATAATACTTTAAATGGAGTATAATCTAAAAATATTAAATCACCACATTGTACACCTAAAATTAATATATTACTATAAATCAACTATACTTTAATTTTTTTAAAAAATTTAATTTTGTTCATGGTCATTTATGAAATGTATGTTCTTGATTACAAACCATCTTTTTCCCCACAAGAATTTTTAAAGGTTATTTCAATGATTTCTCAAAAATTTTTACTGTTCGTACAAATGTCTCAGTAATCTTCCCAGCGTGCGGAAGATGGCACTGTCCAGACTGGCCATGGTCTAAGCTGCATTACATTCCTGGAAATCTCTTGGGAGAAGAAAGGTTTCAAAGCTTAAATCCTGCCCCCCAAAAGCTTGTAGAGTCTTTACTTTGCATCTCGTGGGTATGTATGTGAAATTTAAATGGAAAACTAAGGTTATTCATAGAAATTCACTGGAGACTAAAATTGATGAATTAATGAATAATTTAAGGCAAGAATGGGTAAAGTAGGCATTGCTTTATGCACTGTAAGATGAGTAGGTTAGATGAAAGTAAAGCCGTAAAAGGTAAATTTGCCTGTGAAATAGACATTTATTGGGCATCTCGGTCAATTACTGTACACATGTAATCTCATTTAATCTTCCCAACGGTCCTTGTACAGATGAGACTGAGGCTTAGAAACTTATCACTGGGTCAAGTAGTTGGAAAACTGTAGCACTTATTTTCACCACTCTTTCCTGTCCAAAGCCCATGCCCCTTCCACTAAACCACACAGCCAACATGTACTCTATAAGCAGACTTCCTCGGTGTAACACTGTCATTCGTACACTTACATTAATAAAAGGAGGATTGAATGGGGCCTTGGGGCCCTAGAGCAAACTCATGGGACTCTACAGGCTTTAATACTATAGATGCGCTCTGCCCTCTGCCTTTAGCTTCCTTATTTTCCCTGGTTGCTTTGGTGAGCACCTGCTCAGTTGCAAATAACAAAAAAACTAGCTCCGGCTGATGTCAGACAAGAAGTTTCACCTAGCTGAAAACTCCAAGGGCACCAGCTCTATCTAGACGTAGATGAATCAAGGGACTCAGACAATATGAGGACTTGATTTTTTGTCATTCCTCTGTTCTGCATTTCTCTTGTTGGTTGCACTTTGAGGCCCTTCATGGTGACAAGATGCCTGCCGGCAGGTTCAGGCTTACTTCCTCATATGTCTAGATCTAGTGGAGGATGAAGGAATGGATAGATATTTTATCTAACAGTATTTTGTGTGACTCACAGTGGCAAAAATAAATTCCTGAACCAATCCCCCTCGACAGAAGAACGTGACACTCAGTTGGCCAGGCTGGAGCCATATTCCCATTCCTGAAGGTGGGGACGCAGACAATACCACTAGAGTTACAGGGTAGTGACAGTGGGTATTTTCCCAAGGTAATTAAAAGTACTATACTCAGAAAACAAGGTTAATGTTTCCTAAATGTCAAAAAACATGACATTTCCATTACAGTTCAGAATTAGAAGAAAATACAAGTATTTTCTATAAAAAAGTCTCATGCACAGGCACCAAAGCTATAGGTGTTTGCGAATAACAGTGACATACACATCAAGGATAATTAAGACCAAGCAAACATGGACAGAAAATATATCATGGTCATGCTTCTGCATGTTTAACTCATACCTGATAGTGAGAACCACCTTTGTATACAAGGAATCCTGATATAGAACATCACCCAAAGACAGTCAACAGATGGAAGAGACCTAGAACACAGGTCCTATCCTCAACAGACTGGCATTCCATGTCACCATGGTGGCAGTAATCTCATTTGTTCAGAATATCTATTAGCATTTCATGGAACAGAGTTTGAGAAATGTTCCATTTTTATGACTCCCCCTCAATGAATATTCACGTAGGAATATATAGAGAACTACACCTAGTTTACACATAGCTTTTTTTTTTTAACATCTTTATTGGAGTATAGTTGCTTTACAATGTTACGTTAGTTTCTGCTGTATAACGAGTGAATCAGCCATATGTATACATATATCCCCATATCCCACCCCTCTTGCATCTCCCTCCCACCCTACCCATCCCCCCCCCGGTGGTCACAAAGCAGCCTGATCTCCCTGTGCTATGTGGCTGCTTCCCACTAGCTATCTATATTACATTTGTAGTGTATATATGTCCATGCCACTCTCTCACTTTGTCCCAGCTTACCCTTCCCCCTTCCAGTGTCCTCAAGTCCATTCTCTATGTCTGCATCTTTATTCCTGTCCTGCCCCTAGGTTCATCAGAACTTTTTTTTTTTAGATTCCATATATAACACATAGCTTTTCGATATGCTGAGTTTGGGAAAGAAAGCACTGAGTTTTAAAATTTTGGTGGTATCAAAAAAACAGCTCACTTTTCTTTCCCTTCCTACAACCATTGGGAAACATAGTCAAAGTCAGGGGACAATCTGTATCTGTGGACATGAGCAAAGCTACATCATCATCTTGGTCTCATTAACACATGTCTAAGTGAGCTGATCAGTTATAAACGGGGTCCCTGATGCTACGAGGAAAGAATTTAATCATCACAGACACCTCTCAGAGATGTCATGCCAGTCTGAAAAGTCTACCCAGGGCAGATAGAAGAATCTGAGGGTTCAAAATGAACAGACTGCTATATCAGTATAACCCAATTTCCAATAATATTTTTGTTTTATTACCATCTGCATTGTTATATTGAAAGAATAATTGAGAAAGAAGAAAATAATCTTATACTGAATAGTTTACATAGAGAGCAGGTCATTTCTCCTCACTTTGTGAGAGGAGAGGCTCTTTCATACATAAAAATTTATCAACCTACTACCTACAAGAAGGAGGTAGCATGGCGTCCTAGAGAGTGACAAGCACGGGGCACATGAGAACTATCGCTCAGTTCACTTAGCAGTGTGACCTTGAGCAAACCACTTCACCTCTAGGGACTCGGTTTTCTCACTTGCAAAATGCAGTCAGTTAAGACCTGGCCTGCCTGCCTCTTGAGTCTGTTGGGAGAGCTAAATGCATACGAAAGTATTTTGTCAAATATGAATTATAGGAAGACAAAAGAGTGTATTTATAGAGAAATATTACAACATTTGAGGGGGAAAATACTTTCTATTATTGCATAAGTAAACCATTCATTTTATTCCCTGATCTTTCTTTTTTAAAACCACTGAAGCCGTCGTATTGATATAATACAGTGAAGTGGTTTCAAGCAGAGCCTGTGGCAATAGGGAGACCAACTCCCCAGTGCTGCTTGTGTGACCCTGAAGCAGCTCTTTAGCCTCCCAGCACCTGAGACTCCCCGTGTGTATTGAGGAAAATAATATGTTCCTAATAAACTAATTATGAGGGTTAAATGAGATAATGTATGTAAAATACTCCGTATAGCACCTGGCACGTAACAGACACAGTAATTTGCCAGCATTTATTATCAGGAAGGGTATGAGAAGCTATTTCCCTTAGGCTTGCTTCTGTCGGCTTCCCCCCCGCTCAAGGTCACTCTGATTGCCAAAAAAGTTCAATGCAGTGCCAAGAAGAACAGAAATCTTTGGTTCATTGTGGAAATGAAGGAATATACAGGAAGAACTGGAATCTGGTATGGGAAAGCCATTCTCTCTAGCACACAGCAGTCTCACCGAGGCCCCTGAACTAATGCAAATTGCTTGTAACTGTTCAGCAAGCTACTGTCTGGCCCCCAGAGCCCGTCCTTTGAAAGCTTTACAGCTTGCATAAGCCCTTCTACTGGCTATCAGACCCAGGCATCTTCCCAGAGAAATTCTCGCTTTGTTGTACATCAATGGGACATTTAAAAGAAGGCATCTTTTGAGAAGCTTCTTCATGAAGTTATAGAATTATAGCATTTATTCCTAAATGGCCCAGGGATGACAGATTTAAATGCCTAGAGACAGTAACATAAACAAGTGAAGCAGGGCTCGTATTCTTTCAACAGGAATGCGTTGTTAGTGTCTTAAAACCAAAGAGATAGTCTGCATTTAAAAAGGAAATGTACTCTTCCCATATATTTTTGAAACCTGTGGATGCCTTGACTTTTATGTCTTCCAAATTAGACAGACATGGTGGTGGATACTGAAATATATACCCATACTAGAAGAAAATCAACAATAAGCAAAGCAAGTGGAACTAGCATTTAGTCCCTGCATTGGGGTGAAAACAGGGAGTGGTGAAGACTGAGACAAATGGGGGAAGCAGATGCCATTTGAATTGGAGGCACCCTTCTGCTCTAGTCTATTCTGCCATGTAAGAATGTGAGGCTGGTATTAAGTCTTCCAATTTTCGAATGGAGGGCAGAAACCTGGTTTTTAAGTGAAATCTCCCAACTTTTGAGCGTTGGCTTGGCTTGGAGAAATTTACAAACAATGCAGGTCAAAAAAAAGTATCTGTAGGCCAAATGTGGCTTTGCGATTGCTGACAATTGCAAGAGCCTCCGTTGCAGAGAAGTAACAGATTGCAAAGGAGCCTAAGTGACCTGGTCAAGGTCACACTGATATTGGCAAAGCCAGAAGTTGAACCCGGATCTCCTGACCCCCCAGCCCAGGAAAATCAGTCTGTCTTTTCACATCTAAACAAGTCACAATATTATTGACAGCAGAATTCATGAAAATAGAACAGACCAGTTAAAAATACATGTTCTTGTTATTTCTTCCTCTTTTTTTTTCCTCAAGAGATTTCCCCATTTTCTCATGTATTATCTAGGACATGATAAGACCCCCCTCTTCTCCTTTCTTAGTGTGATAATAATTCCCCCACTCACAGAAAGCAATCTTCTGCTTGATAGCTAATGCCTTGGTAGATTTAAGGAAATATACTGCAGCCAATATGCAGAGAGATTTGGTACAAGCAGCACAAATTGTATCATTTAAATCAATATTTTCAATGATATACATTCAGAACAAAATCACGCACATTCTAACTGCTAGCTTGCATAGTTTTTAATACCCAGTATGAAATTTAAAGACCACATATGGACATTCTGGTCAAAATGATAGTTTCCATACAGCATAACAATGGCAAAATTACTCATTTGGTTACAGATCAGGGCATCAAATGCCAAATATTAATGAAAAAAAAATTTTTTTTTACATAGTGCATCTAATTGGTCCAGCCTCTCATGCTCTGATGCACCACAGGCTTAAACTAAAGAGATTACTTGTGGTTACCTGGTGAGCTTATGCCACCCAACCCAAAAGCTATATGACAGCAGGAGCTGAATAGCAAATTATTAGGTAGTGGAAAAACAATGATTAAAACCTAAAGCTGGCCTGCTTACATCCATAATTATTTTTATTCAGCACATTTGGAAGTGAAACCACATTTTTCCCCTGCCTTTTTCATGCTCTCTTTTTCCTTTTGAGCTATCGATGTATTTTTGTATTTCATCTACTTATTAACAGTGTGGAAACTCAGTAAGAAAAGCTGAACTTCAAACATTTATCTTGTCAATTGGTTATGTAGCTGAAACCAAGGTGTTCTTTCCACATCTAAGGGCACTGATTAACTTCCCTTAAGGTCTAAACCCCTTTTAGAACCCTGTACTCAGAGAGACTGAATCTTATGCTGTGATAAAATCAAAAGTTCTGAAGACAGGAAAAAAAGGAAAAGGCTGCCAAATTTAATATATCTTCCATCTGCTAAAGCTACATGACACCTGCAGCTAATACCATCCCTTCAGAACTGAAGCATCAGGAATACCTATGTAAGGACAAAAATGGATAGACCTCAATGAATTAGAAAATGTCATTTGTGTGGACATTCCACTCCCTAATGAGGCTGTGAACTGAGTTCTTACTGTCCTATATCAACACTGGAAAATTCCCGAAGGTATGGAAGGGACCAGGATGTTCTCTCCTTCAACCCATCACGTTCCTGGAAGCCACAGCTGTGCTTTCGAATTGCAGGCAAGCCTCGAGAGAGATGCAGAAGTCATCCTTGGTTCAACTCTAGTGGGAACTCGTTTCTCTGGCACAAATCTTTGCTAGGAGATTTGCAACACCCCCTTGATTTATAAGAAAACGTTCTTTGCTTCTCTGACCACAACCTCAGAAAAGCAGGCAGTCCTGCTTCATTTCATCACTGTCCCTGGAACCATAACAAAAACAGCTAACACGTATAGAACACTTAATATTTTATGGATGAGCTCACTTGATCCTTATAACAAGTTTATGAGGCAGCTATAATTATCATTATCCCCATTTTACAGCTGAGGAAACAAAGGCTTAAAATACTAGGTGTCTTGCGTAAAATCACACAACTAGTAAATGATATGGAAGGATTTGAACCTAGGCAGGCTGGTTCTTAATCCCTATATGTTATGCTGAAGGTACAATGAAAGGCCTCATCTTGCCTTGAGTTTCATTCATTCTTAGATAATACTACCGCAGTATTAAAGGAACTCTTTAGGGGCTTCCCTGGTGGCGCAGTGGTTGAGAGTAAGCCTGCCGATGCAGGGGACACGGGTTCGTGCCGCGGTCCGGGAAAATCCCACGTGCCGCAGAGCGGCTGGACCCGTGAGCCATGGCCGCTGAGCCTGCGCGTCCGGAGCCTGTGCTCCGCAACGGGAGAGGCCACAACTGTGAGAGGCCCGCGTATCGCAAAAAAAAAAACAACCAACCTTATGCTTTCATCCTCCTCAGTGCTCACCAACAGCATTTGATACCCCAGAGTATATGAAAAGATTTTTTTTTAATTCTAATAAAGCTTTAAAAAGACCCAAAAGGAGATGTAAGGCTGACCAGATTCCTCCTAAAACGTATCACTCAATTCCTCCTTCCTCACAACTCCTTACTGAGGATGTGAACCATCCCCTACCTCATTGACCCCAGCACCAGCTTGGAGAAAATTTTCTCTACGTCTCCCTCCTCCTCTTCTCTTACTCAAGAGCAATAACTATGTCTGCACGTTGCTCCAAACTGACAAAAAAATAAGATAAAATTTAAATGTTCATTCAACATTGATTTTAGTCTACTTGATGGCCAGTTTCCGCCGCCCCCCCCCCCCCGCCCCCGCCGCCATTTCTCCCTATGACCTCTTGTCCTGGGTTTTTAGAATCTGCACATGCCAGGGGCACATAGCAATGTCAAAAGACCATTTGCACTAAACGCACTTGTGTTCAGGCTATCAGCCCACTCCTGACAGCAAAGCATCCACCCCTCCTTCTCCTTCTCCTTTGATCACAAGCAGCAGTACACAAGCAGTGGGCTTGAAGTCAATATACTCTCTCCTATAAGAACGAGGGGGCTTGAAATGTGGAGTTCTGACTGACTAGCTCGTTTATGTGTCATGTAAACAAAACCTAAGTGCTTCAGTCTCAAATGACATTTCTGGTCACAGAGCCTGAGCTTTCAACTCTACCTTACTCCCGTGTGACTGCAGATTACGTGCAAAGTAAGAGCAATCAGCTATTGCTACAACGTCCAAGAAGGCAAACAGACGACACCCTAGAGCTGAGTTCAGACTCTGATAAACTATAATACAGTCATCTGAGTTAACGGCTCAACTATTTCTTTTTCTGTTACTTTCACCTTCGATGACCTTGGTAAAAATCAGAACAATGTATCTGGCAAGTTCTTTTTTAAAGAGGATTTTGAAAATTGCAACGAGACAGTCAATTCCATGATGATTTAGTACCCAGAATATCAATACTTCTCTTACCCTGACCTCCAATAATCTATTCTTTCTTATCAGTTCTAGATTTCAAGACACATGACACCTAGTAAGTAATTTGTCCATGTTCTATTTCTGTTTGGTATAAAAGCAAGCGGCAATATATTTACATTCAATTTAAATAGCTCACTGCTTCCTATGATGAGATTTAAGGTGATTTACAGCTAACTGGAACAAAAGCAACAGTAAGTGTGTTTGTCAGGTGTGAGTGTAAGAGCCGTCAGTTTACAGATTAAAATGCTGTCCTTCATATTTGCAGCTAGGACCCTTAAGTGTACTGGCAATGGAAGTACACTTTGGGCTTTTCAGCTAGAAGGATGTCCAAGATGAGCCACGGTTAGGCAGAAGAGATTATAGTTGGTTCCTAGGACTGCCATACAAACCAGCTGGCTTAAAATAACTGACCAGAAACTGGGTGGCTTAAAATGACAGAAATTTATTCTCTCACGGGTCTGAAGACTAGAAGTTTGAAATCAAGGGGTTGGCAGGGCGATCCTCCCTTCAGAGGCGCTAGCGTAGAATTCTTCCTTGCTTCTTCTACCTTCTGGTAGTTACTGGCAATCCTTAGTGTTCCTTGGTTTGTAATGCATCACTTCAACCTCTGCCTCCATTGCCTTCTCACCTATGCGTCTTTGTGTCTGTTTTTTCATCTTATAAAAACCCCCAATCACTGGATCAGGGCCCACCCTAATCCAGTGTGAATTCATTTTAACAGATTACATCTGCAAAGACCTTATTTCCAAATAAGGTCACATTCCGGAGTGCTGGGTGGACATGAGTTTTGGGGAGACACTATTCAACCCAACGCAGGGATGCTAGAGAGGGATTCAGGTGGTTTGAATTCTTCCCCGAGACTCGTCACAAGCTAATTGTGTGACACTGGGCAAGTCACTTTACCACTCTGAGTCTCAGCACCTTGCCTTAAAATGAAGGGCTTTGAACTAGGTGTTCTCTGAGTGCCCTCCAAAGCTCTACCATTTGTGACTCTCTCATGTGCTCAGTGTCAGCCGTCCCAATTTCCCCTTATGAACAGTGGCAACACACTTATCAGCCAGCTGGCCAGCTGGGAGCAATGCTCACGCAACAGAGCAATGGGAAACAGGTAGCTCGGGCAGTGAGAGTGCAAGTTTCAATTTGGCCTTCACGTGAATTCCATTTTAAGATACAGCATCAGATAGAAATCGATGGAGTTTTTACAGCTCAAAAAATATGCTTTATTCCTAACATGCTTATTTTAAATTCTATGGAAATGCTTTTCTAAGGCATGGTAGAAACTGAAACAACATGATAGCACCTGTTTTGTTTTTTCATAATTGAATTCGGTTTTTGCAAGCTACATGTTCTCACAGATTCTTGGCACCAGAGTAATGTTGATAGAGATCATGCCATACAATGAACTTTTAAGCAACACCTTTTCCTGGATCATCTATATTTTTATAAACATAAAAAATATATCATCATGAAAATTATTAAGGGGTTGTTTGAAGCTGAGATATGAAAAAGAAACATTTTCTACCTTTAGAACTCTGTATCTTAAACACAACTTGTTGGAGAAGAAAGAGTGTGCAGTCGTAAAGAGATAAGACTGGATTTGATTTCTAGCTCTGCCATTCATTAGCTCTGTGACTTTAGGCAAATTATTTAACCTCTCTGAGTCTCTTTTTCCTCATCTGAAAAATAAGGCTAAAAAAATTTTTTTTTCCATAGGGTGGCCATAAGACATGAGAAATAATGTATGAAACTCACTTAGCTCAGTGTCTGGCACAGAGGAGAAAAAGGAGAACCCGACAGCAAAACGTGGTGGGAAGCTGAAATTCACACCCTTGCCTCACCCCCCACCCAGGGCCTGTTTTTCCTTCCTCTGTGCCAGCACTACCTTACACATATCTCTACCCACACTCAGAATTTAGGATTGTAACTGTTCTCATGTTTCTTCTCCTTGAAGACAAATAACAACCACGTCTCTTTCATCTTTTCCTCTCTCGTACCCAGCAGAGTCAACAGCCTCAAAATGAATGAATAAGTGAGTTAAAAGAAAAGAGTCCTAGGAAAATTATCATTATGTTGGTAGATATTAAAAGACGTAACAAAACCTGAAAGAGTGTTCTCATAGAAATAAATTGTTAAAGGTACAGTTGGCATAGGTCCTGACCCCTAATAATGAATTTATTTGACCATTTCATCGGAGAATAATCCTGAGAGGTCTTTTTCCTTCCCATGCCATGTAATGTATGAGTGTAGTCTGCGTGTGTGTGTGTGAACAGGAAATAGCCACTGCTGTGTTAAGGTATATTTATATACACAGAGCCCTTTTAATTGCTTACGTATCACAACAACCTGATGATGAATGACACTGAGACCATCATTTTTTACAGAGAAGACCCTGAGCCATAAAAAGGTTAAGTGGCTTAGTGAGGCGCATGCAGTCAATCAA
This sequence comes from Delphinapterus leucas, assembly GCF_059928025.1. Lineage (NCBI taxonomy): Eukaryota > Metazoa > Chordata > Mammalia > Artiodactyla > Monodontidae > Delphinapterus > Delphinapterus leucas. The sequence continues at coordinate 22,965,052 of NC_143136.1, read as the reverse complement.
TGGCAAAGCAGGTGTTAGAGCTCGAAGCTCTCGAATCCTCTATTTACCGCTTAGCACCACTGCACATGAGTCATCACCAGTATTTGTAATAGTATGTTCTTACAAGAAATCTTAGGAGGCTCGGGTTGAAAATTGACCTGAGACAGGCTGCCACCTCCCCTTAACTCTTCTCATGCCCCAAACAGACTCTCTTGTGCAACTGGCCGCTTCAGAGAGCTGCTCAGAACAGCACTCATACTACTCTGGTAATTATGTGCCTATCTCTGCATCAATGAGTAGAAATTAGCCATGATGAGGGAGGCAGGGCGGAGGACCCTACTGCCCCTACATGCAGGAAGCCTGGAAGAGATCTTGATATTTGTTGCCCAGGGACTTCGCTAGCTGGGCCTTTGGGTTTTTCTGTTTGTTTGTACTTTGTTTTTTTCTAAAGACTTCGTTTTTATCAGAACAGATTTAGATTTACAGTGAAATTGAGAGGAAAGCATAGAGATTTCCCCTATCCCTCTGGCCGCCATACGTGCATACCTCCCCCATTATCAATATCACTAACCAGAATGATATTGTTTTTACCAAGGATGAACCTACATTGATAGAGCATCATCACCTAAAGTGCACAGTTTACCTTAGAATTCATTCTTTGTGTTGTACATTCTATGGGTTTGGACAAATGTATAATAACATCCATCCATCATTGTAATACCATAAAGAGTATTTTCACTGCCCTAAAAATCCTCTGTGATCTATGCATCCCTCCCCTCCTGCCAATGCCTGGAAAACATTAATCTTTATATTGTCTCCACTAATCTTTTATTGTCTTCATGCCTCTTCCAGAATGTCATATAGTTGGAACCACACAGTGTGTAGCCTTCTCAGATTGGTTTCTTTCACATAATAATGTTCATTTAAGGTTCCTCTATGTCTTTGCATGACTTGATAACTCATTGCTTTTTGACACTGAATAGTGTTTCATTGTCTGGGTATACCACAATTTATCCATTTACCTAGCTAAGAACATCTTTGTTCCTTCCAAGTTTTGGCAACTATGAATAAAGCTGCTTATAAACATCTATGTGCAGGTTTTTGCATGGACATAAATTTTCAACTCCTTTGCAAATTTTCAACTCCTTTGCCTAAATTCCAAGGAGTATGATTGCTGGATCATATGGGAAGAGTATGTTTAGTTTTATAAGAAACCATCAAACTGTCTTCCAAAGTGGCTTGTATTCCCACCAGCAAGGAATGAGAGTTCCTGTTGCTTCATATCCTTACTATCACGTGATGTTATCTGTGTTTGAATTTTGGCTGTTCTAATAGGTGTAGTAGTATCTCACTGTTGTTTTAATTTGCATTTCCCTGATGACATATGATGTGGAACATCTTTTCATATGTTTATTTGCCATCTGTATGTCTTCTTTGGCGTTTGTAAAAGTCTTTGGCTCATTTTTTAATTGGGTTGGTGTTTTTCTTATTGTTGACTTTAAAGAGTTCTTTGTAGATTTTGGATAACTGTTCTTTATCAGATATGTGTTTTGCAAATATTTTCTCCTAGTCTGTGGCTTGTCTTGTAATTCTCTTAATATTGTCTTTTACAGAGCAAAACTTTTTAATTTTAATGAAGTCTAGCCTTACCAGTTATTTCTTTCATTATCATGTCTTTGGTGGCTTATCTAAAAAGGCATCACTATACACAAGGTTATCTAGGTTTTCTCCTGTGTTACCTCCTAGGAGTTATAAAACTTTATAAAACTATAAAGTTTTGCATTTTAAATTTAGGTCTATGATCCATTTTGAGTTAACTTTTGTATAAGGTATAAAGTCTGTGTCTAGATTCATTTTTTTTGCATGCGATGTCCAGTTTGGGCCTTTTGTCTTTATTTATTTCATAAAAATATTTTGTCTATTTTATTTCTGTAATACATAGCCACATTTTTTTCTTCCAGTAATATTGAGATATAACTGACATATAGCACTGTATAAATTTAAGGTGTACAGCATGATGGTTTGACTTACATACATCACAAAATGACTACCACAATAAGTTAGTAGGAATCTATCATCTCATACAGATACAAAATTAAAGAAATAAAAAAAATTTTTTCTTGTGAGGAGAACTCAGGATTTACTCCCTTAACTTTCATATATAACAGACAGCAGTGTTAATTATATTTATCATGTTGTACATCACATCCCTCCTATTTATCTTATAACTGCAAGTGTGTACATTTTGACTATCTTCATCCAATTCCCCCTCCCCCCATTCCTGACCTCTGTTAACTGCAAATCTGATCTGTCTTTCTATGAATTTGTTTGTTTGTTTTTGAAGTATAATTGACCTACAACACTATCTTAGTTCGTGGTGTATAACATAGTGATTCAATATTTCTATACATTTCAAAATTGTCTCCACAATAAGTCTAGTTATGAGTTTTTATTTTTCATTTATTTTTTCCCTCATTGTCAGCTGCAGCTTCTCTGTGTAATCACTGGGTCTGCTTTAGGCTGCTCTTAGTTTGCTTTTAATCTACTTTGCACTTAAAGCGGAACTCAGAGCTTCCAAGGAAACAACTTACCAAATTTGGTAAGTTAGTGTTATGAGCTGAACTGTGTCTTCATTTGTTGAAGACCTAACCCCCAGTACCTTAGAATATAACTGCATTTGGAGATAAGGTCTCTAAAGAGGTAATTCATTTAAAATGAGTTTATTAGGATGGACTCTAATTCAATATGATTGCTGTCCTTATAAGAGGGAATTAGGATACACACACAGAGGGAAGACCCTGTAGGGACACAGGGAAAAGACAACCATCTACAACCTAAGGAGAAGTCTCTGAAGAAACCAACCCTGCTGACACCTTGATCTCAGACCTCCAGACTTCAGACTGTGAGAAAATAAATCTCTGTTGTTTAAGCCGTTCAGTCTGTGCTACACTTTTATGGTTGCTCTAGCAAACTAATACATTTAGTAATCGTGATTTGATATTCACGACTAACTGTCAAGCATTGGCTCGAAGAACTGAAGGTATTCAATCCATCACTTAGTAAGCACCTACTGTGCTCACTACTGAGCACCCTACTATGTGCCAGGCTCTATCCAGTTGCTGGGCATACAGTGGTGAACAAGACATAGCTGCTGGCCTTAGGAGGGCTGCAAACCTTCAAGAGGAGATAGACAGAGGAAGAGAAGATTATCACACAGTGTGATAAATTATCAACGAAACAGTCATGACCAGTGTGGTGTATGAGGACAGACATACAATCCAAAACATGCTGGAGACAAGCAAGTCATCCAAGAGATGTTTGTAACCATGACGTTTTGGAGAATGAGTAAAAATCAGCCAATGATGAAGGGTCCTGCCGTGACACCAGGAGCTGCACTGGAGAATTCGTGTCCCCAGGCACAGTGCATTGGGGAATGCTGTGCAGCCAGCATGCTTAAAGCGTCTGATGTGAATGGAAGTATTAGGAGAGGAAGCTGGAGAAGCAAGCAGACGGCAAGTCAGGATGCCTTGTAGACCACGACGTCTCTGGTTGCACGCAACCAAGCTGCCATACTCAGCTTAAACCAAGTGATAAGGCTTTATTAGATTAGGTGGAAGAGTGAAGAAACACAGAAAACATCTCATAATCCAAACCGTCAGGTCTCACCAGCAAAGTGGAATGTTGATCAGCTTGCAACAACGGCTCTCGGCTTATTGATATTCCGGCTACTTTAACAAAACTCATCTCCTCCAAAATGCATGTCTGTTACTGTTCCTCCGGGGATTCACTACACTTTAGATTTTACTCCCCTAGGCTTTTGATTCTGCTGTGCCTAAATCTACATCTTCTCCCCACCAATTCTTTCCTGTCTCTCCAATCCATGGATCTTGTTTACTGCAGCTTCTATGGCTTCATAGCTTCTGCTCACAGATGCCTTCGTTTGATGCACTTCACTATAAGTCTATTATCTGTGATGCTCTTACTATTTATGTTCCTCTCATGCCTCACATTTAAACCCACTGGATAGAGAGTCTGATTGGGTTGATAAGTCACAAGTCAATATGGAGAAACCCCATTGGGCAGAGTTGTAGTACTAGGCTACTTCATTAGCTGCTACGCACTAAGCAGAAGTCCACTGCTGGTTCAGTCTCCTATCCCTCATCTAATCACCTTGGGCCATAATCATATCAACTAGTGCTCAAAGAAATAATTCCCATCAGTCACTACAGAGTGGGCTATGATAGTGCCAGGTAAATGGAATTTCATAGGTTTTATCCAGAAGATGTTAAGGAGTCATTAAAAGATTAAGAGAAGGGCTTCCCTGGTGGCGCAGTGGTTGAGAGCCTGCCTGCCAATGCTAGGGGACACGGGTTCGTATCCCGGTCCGGGAAGACCCCACATGCCGCGGAGCGGCTGGGCCCGTGAGCCATGGCCGCTGAGCCTGCACGTCTGGAGCCTGTGCTCCACAACAGGAGAGGCCACAAAAGTGAGAGGCCCGTGTATCGCAAAAAAAAAAAAAAAAAGATTAAGAGAAATAAAATATGAATTTTTTTAAAAGCTAACTATAGTATAGCAAAAGGAAAGAGTGGTTTGAAGTGAAATAACCTAAAGAGACTAGTTGTAAAGCTTCCGTGGTAATCCGGCAAGAGATGCCAAAGATTAGAACTAAGACATTGACAGTGGTGATGGCAAGAAGGGGGTAGAATGGAGAGATTTTAAATACATTAAATTAATAGTAGTTGCCGACCAGCTATAACTGGAAATTACAAAAGATGGAGCCATCAAGTATGATGCTGAGATTTCTGGCTTAATGGACAGTAACTTGTGAAATGAAAGAAAATATGTATATTGGTCTCTGCTCTCAGTTCCTAGCACAGAGCTCCTAAAACCCTTATAAATTCCTAAGTGATTAGAGTACTGGGAGCATCCTTTGTTCTATGGGTACCACTCTGGGTGGGCTCCTGGATGAGGGCTGGTTACCAGAAAGATCAAACCAAAATTATAAGTTTGGATTTTTCAGCATCCCTCCGCAAACACACACACTTCTCTAGAGAGGTAAAAGGGGCTGGAAATAAAGTTAATAACTGAACATTCCTACATGAAGAAGCCTCCATAAAATCCCAATAGCATGGATCTCAGAGAGCTTCCAGGTTAGCGAACACACCCACATAATGGGAGGGTGGGAGAGTGAGGCACCCCAACTCTAAGGGAACTGAAGCTTCTGCACTTGGGGCCCTCCCAGAGATCTTCCCTATGTATCTCTTCATCTGTTCCTCTGTATCCTTTAGCATATCCTATAATAAACCGGTAAATGTAGGTAATTGTTTCCTGAGTTCTGTGAGCCACTGTAGCAAAGAAATTGAACCCAAAGCTTATGGGAACCTTAGGCTTATAGCCAATCGGTCAGAAGCACAGGTAGTAACCTGGACTTGTGATTGGCATCTGGAGTGGGGTGGGAGCAGTCTTGTGGAACTGAGCCCTTAACCTATGGAATCTGATACTATCTCCAGGTAAATAGGGTCAGAATTGAGTTAAATTGTAGGACACTCAGCTGGAGTCACAGAGAATCATCTGGTGGGGGAAAATCCCTCACACATCTGGGGTCAGAAGTGTTGTGAGTGTGGTTGTAGTGTGAGTGAAGGAGAAACACAGAAGGGAAGGCTGGATTTTTCCTAACACAGAACCATTCCCTACGATAACAGGCATTGGAGAGAAAGGAAAGATTATAAATGAGGTTTTAAGCATGTTGAATTTGAAGTGGCTGTGAGATAACACATTAGTCAGGGTAAGTAATCTTGGTACAACTGTTATAGCTAAACCTCTTAAATCTCAGAGGCTTAACACAATAAAAGTTTATTTCTTGTTCAAGTGGCCTTGGGGTGGAGGGTGACCGGCTCCATGCAATCATTTAGGACCTTTCATCTTCAATATGTGGCTTCAAGGTCATCTTGACAGTGTCCCACACTAGATGGGGGAAGAGAAAAAGTGAAGAAAGCACACCTACTCTTAAGCATCTAAGCCCAGAAGTTAATATATCACCTTCAGTCACATTCTTTTGGCAAGAACTAGTCACTGGATGCAAGGAGGTTGGGAATAGTTTAGGTGTGTGCCTGAGAAGAAATAGCCATTATCTAGCCAGTCTCTGCCACAAATTGTTGAGCAGAGTTTTCAGAGGCAAATAGACATACAGAACAAATTTTGAGCTGATGACATATTTGGGAATGGATCAGTTGGATCTCAAGGGAAGGGATGTAGCCAAAACTCCAGGAACAGACCTTGGCTTAGAAAGGCTTTTGGTCAACCATTTTAGATTCATAGAGTGTTATGATTCCTTATGGTAATTTTTTTCTCAACCTCATCATTAACTAGGAAGCTTAAATAACTTTCCCCATATTATGAATTTTCCTTCATGCCCTGAGAACTTTTTCACCTAATGCTAAGAAACAGCATCACATACAAGAAAGAAAAGAATTTTGTTGCAAGATGGAAAAAAGTTTGAATCCCAGCACCATTACTTATGGCACTTTGGTCATTTTACTTAACCTTTTGAGTTTTATTCCCACATGTGTAAAATGGGGAAAATAATATCTACTTTTTAGTCACTATAGTTCCTAGCCCAATAATAGGCACGTAATAAGCTTTCTTCTCCGCCCTTTTCTTCCTGCATTCCAACCTCACTTTCCGGTTTCCTCCCAATTATGAAATACTGAAATTTGTAGAAATCTGGCAACTAATAAGGAGTATTATGTTTTTATTTTACATGTATATATTTGCCAAAAATATGAAAGGGAAAGTAATACAACTCAAAATACTTTAGGGCTTTGGGAACATAATATCAGAGGGATAAAAGTAAGCATGATGACAACTGATCTTAGAAAATTAAACATGAAGAACAAATCAAAGAAGGGCAGAGTGATTTTCTGTGTGTAACTCTGGGATGCATGATAGGACATGGGGTAACGCACTAAGCAACATAAAGCCTCTTGGAAGCAAGAGGGCATGATGACTATTCCTAGAGGTAGTCGTTGGTGCCAGGGGTGCACAGCATTCAGAGTGTGATGTGTGACAATGGGCAACAGGTGTTCAAAGAACTCCACTGGCCATCAACCATGATTACAAAAAGCTATTACAAAGGAGGTGCAGCTGTGACAAGTGCCTTCTCTTGTGACATTTGTTGGCAGAGCACCTGAGGAGCTGTCAGAACAACAATGCATCAAAGAGATCTACCAAAGCAACAGTTCAGTTCCGTGGAGTACTGTATCTGTGAGACATACAAGAACCACCAGAGCCCAGAAAAGACAACCAAGGAAGAAAATGGAGTTACAATACATTCAGGACTGGGGAGGGCTTTACAATGAATGTGTTCATTTATCTAGTATAAATTTTTTTTTTTGTAAATTGAATATTATAATGCACCAGAGGAACCTGTAATTTAGAGAAGATATCCACTGATCCTATAAATAATTGATTTTAAATAATCATTTTTTCGGGCTTCCCTGGTGGTGCAGTGGTTAAGAATCCATCTGCCAATGCAGGGGACACAGGTTCGAGCTCTGGTCCGGGAAGATCCCACATGCCGTGGAGCAACTAAGCCTGTGCACCTCAACTGCTGAGCCTGTGCTCTAGAGCCCATGAGCCACAACTACTGAACCCGCATGCTACAACTACTGAAGCCCACGTGCCTAGAGCCCGTGCTCCACAACAAGAGAAGCCACGACAATGAGAAGCCTGTGCACCCCAACCAAGAGTAGCCCCCGCTCACCGCAACTAGAGAAAGCCTGCACGCAGCGACGAAGACCCAACGCAGCCAAAAATAAATAAATAAATTTATTTTTTTTAAATTGTAAAATAAAAATTTTTTTAAAATAAATAATCATTTTTTCTTTACTTGAAGGTTTTTTATGCCTAATGTACCAGTCAGTGTTTATTAGGTTTTGCTGTTGTAACAAACAAACCCACAATCTTAGGGGCTTACAACAAGCTATTATTTCTTGTTGACATTTACATGTTGGATGTGAGTTGGCTATGACTCTGCCTCTAACAATTTCCTCATTCTGGAGGCTATGCTGAAGGAGCAGTCTCTATCTGGGACCCATACTTTTCTTGGCAGAAGAGGGAAAAAGCAATGGCAGAAAGAATGAGGGCTCTTACAGGTTCTGATTACACATGGGGCTCATCACTTCCATTCACATTCCACTGGGTCAAAGCGAGTCATCTGGCCAAGTCTGTGCTAATGGGGCAGGAGAATAGAGTTGTTTTACAGGGAGAGGAGATAAATAATTGAGAACTATATTAAAATTTATCATAATGTATATTCCTAACGTAGAGTATATCTGCATATGTGTATCTGTTAAACTTTTAAAATTTCACTAGTTCAGAAATAATGCCATGTGCAGCAACATGGATGGAACTAGAGATTATCATACTAAGTGACATAAGTCAGAAAGAATTATAAGTGGAATCTAAAATGTGACATAAATGAACCTATCTATGAAACAGAAACAGACACAGAGACGTAGAGAACAGACTTGTGGTTGCCAAGGGGGAGGGTGGGGGAGGGATGGACTGGGAGTTTGGGGTTTATCAGATGCAAACTATTACATATAGAATAGGTAAACAGCAAGGTCCTAATGTATAGCACAAGGAACTATATTCAATGTCCTGAGATAAACCATAATGGAAAAGAATACATAAAAGAATGTGTGTGTGTGTGTGTATATCTCTGAATCACTTTGCTGTACAGCAGAAATTAACACATTGTAAATCAACTATACTTCAATTTAAAAAAAATAAAGTGCTAGCACACTAAGAAAAGAAAAAATTCACTGGTTCAAGTTAGATTAGATTAGCTTCTCTGAGAAAGCTAGGGAAAATATAACAACACCTTACCACCACAAAAGAATAACTCAGGGAAGAACTTTATGGCTTCTGAGAGGCAGGGTTTAAATGAGTAGTTCAATAAGTATTATTTCTTTTAACCCCCGTTCTACTCAATTAGGCAGCCAACTTTGTGCACCTGACAAAACCTAATCCCATGTTAACAAGATCCAAAGGAAAACTATTACTTCAAAGAACTGAACAAAATTCTAAGGATAGGTATCGTTTCATGCATGGCTAGACCCAGAGGTCCAGAAATATCTTAAGGATCCTGTCTCTGTCTTTCTGAACTTTGGCACTTCTCTCCTCTCTATTCCCTTCATTCTTAGGCATCCCACCAATTTTTGTGGCAAAGACAGCCATGATCAGTTTTATAACCTACCAACCTAGCAACTGCAGTAAAAAAAAAAAAAGGAAATGCCTTTCTAATAGTTCCGACAAATTTTCTGAAGAGAATTCTGTCTGATTGAGCTTGAGTCACGTGTCCACCTCTGAAACCAAAAAGGAGAGTATTCTGAGCTCAGGCCCTGGTCACCTTCCATCTTAGGTACTGGAGGCAGGGGGCAGGCAGCAGGGGATTACCTGGACCTCATCGACTGAATAGGATCGTTACAGAGATGACGAAGAGGTTGTTGACCAAGGAACTGCTGCACAGAAAGCAAGCAAGCAAAGTACATCAAATCCTCGACTTGTAAACGTTCTGGGGTGAGGTTATTCTTACCCTGTTCACCCACTTTTTCCTCTCATCTGTCTCCATAATGTACTTGTCTAGTACCACCAGCTCCTAATAGACTAAAGAACAACTATACAGCCAAATTCTATAATCCTACTCCTAGTTTTCTAAAGTTCAAGAGGACATCAGTGGAGAGGTCCACTCTACTTTGCTATAGTTATTATATTTCATGCTAAATGAACCCACTATATCTTCACCAGTACACAGTGAGACTGCAGTCACCTTACTTAGCATAACCTCACCCCCAGATGAACACGGAATGCTGTAAATTGCTTATCTCAGCTTTTGTCTCTTGCTACAATGCCTTCAATTATTTATCGAGTCCTAGGTATAATAAAGTATTATAATTTATTCTCATAGACATGAAGTAAAGTACTTCTCAATTATTCTGATTTGGAATATGCTTTAGCAAAGAAAACTGCTTTCCCATGCAGAGTGAGCACAGGGCTATTAGAATGACTTAAGACAGATAAATATTGCCAACCGCACTGCCAAAAGCATTTTAGCAGCAAACCAAACAGTGAAACTCCATTTCTGCGTGTTGCTGAAGAGTTTCCCAGTTGAGGATCACTGGGAACGACTTTGACCTTCACCTTCTTCAGAGCCAGTCTTCTTTGACCTCACACATTTGTGACAGTCTCTTCCACTTCAGAAGAAAACCTCAGCTCATCTTTGAGTCTCAAAGTCTCTGCGGATCAGCTTTGTTTACCCCTTCCTCGCAGAGGTTCTTAAAGTCAAATCAGAAATTAAAGTTTATCAGAACTAGGCAAGTGTTGCCTGCCTCAAGACTTGAATGTGCTTAAAATGCGTCCTTGAAATGTTACACAACGATGTTTTCTTATAGCACCAGGTACTTTGTTTTTTAATGAACTTTCTAATTTGGTGTCCTGGGTGTTTTCTTCTTGTTTTTCCTTTCAAGGACAGACTTCAAGTATAAAAAACTTTCTGGAAAAGTGACAAATACACTGCTGCTCTCATTTGCCCATTAAAGTTTCCATCTAGAACAACTCTCAGATTCCTAAGGTCTTTACTTCTGAACTATCTTCTAACGCATCATAGTCTTTACAATGCTTTCACAGTGGTCTGGTTTGTCTAGAATTTTCATGAACAACTAAGTATTGCATACCTTTACGTTGATGACTAGCTTAATGATTTTTGATGTGTTTTACTTTTTTTTTTTTTTTTTTTACATTAGTCTGACTTTATACTTATCTGGATTGGAAAAATATTCTGCTAATACTTTGTAAACAACAACAACATGCACACACACACACACACACACACACACACACACAACCAAGAGCCTGACAGTAGTACAGTAGTAAAAACAGAATTTATTCAGGAACCATTAGAATAGGAGGAAACAGTCCTCAGTATAGAACTGGCCTCAACTCTAAATACAACATGGACAAGTGGGGATTTCCAGCCAAGGAAGAGCTTATGGCTGGGGGGGGGGGGGGTGGTCATTGAATGGAAATTTCCTAAGAGGTATGTCAAGGGAAAAGGGAGATTTCTGACTAAACAGGCTTGCCAGGATTCTTGCTGAAGGCAGACCAGGATGATGAAATATTACCTGGGAGATGTTGGGGAATGAGGAACTGGATCAGATGTGCTGGGTACTCAGACATCCAGGCTGGGGATTCTGCTAAACTTGTTTAGCAAGACTGTGTCAAAATTGGGCAATGCAAAGATGGACACGTAAGTCCAAAGGTCAAGGCCTAGTTGGGAAGAGGGCTCCTAAGAGCCTGACTGAAATTTGGTCAAGGAGGACGTCTTTGTCGACTTTCTCCCCCCACTATCGAGTCACCAAGGGTTGCAGATGTTAAAGTACATAAGGTGCTGAGCCTATCCCTGCCCCTCCTCATTTACTGATCTGTTACTGATCTGCTGAACTTCTACCCAACATTTGCCTGTTTTGAAAGTATTTGCCTTATTCTCCCCAGAAAGCTGTGAGCTTCTCGATGACAATGATCGTTCTTTCTCGTCTTTGTTTCACCTGAAATGCCAGAGTAGCTTTTCAACAAACATTTCTTCATTCAAATGGTTTCATTTCTCTGTTTCTTTCAAAGATAATGAATCGGGAGGGTCTTTCAAACATCAGTTTTGCTCAGTTGACTGACCAGTATTTGGGGACCACCACCAGAGCACCCCACCGTCCCTCTAGCTTAGTGGGATTTACTTAATCTCTTTTTGTTTCAGTTTTCTCAGCTGTAAAATGAGAACCAATACATTTCCAGCATCTTCCGCACGGGGCTATCGTGGGTGTCAAACGAATTATCTCTGTCAAAGTATTTGATAAACTTGAAAATGCTATGACCATTTTTTGGAAGTATGAAGCTCCCAAAACATTCACATTCAAACTCTTATTCTACAGGCAAGAGATATAAACCTGAACACCAGCATGACCTCTTTCTGAAATCCTCATGACCAGCTTCAAAACATGTAAATTACAAGAAAGGTTTCAAAAAAGCCAGTAAGTTTGTTCAGATATTTCATGAATTGAATATCCTACATATTTGAAAAGAAAGATGAAATAGAATAGCTGCAAGCATAGGAAGAATCATCGTCTCCGTGACTTGTTTTTAACCTTACTCAAGCTATCAGGTATCTTCCCACAGACCATGACACCTGGTGCTATCCTGTATTATTTTACAATATCAGTTACGCTTAGGTCTCCAGACCTGTTCATCTACAAGAGCACTGGCTTTCAGAGCATTGTTGAGCCCCTTAATTAATTTGCTATTTCTAAGAACAGGTTCACCACTCTGCTTCATCCACATTGGAGCTGGATTTCACAAGTACAAAGATGTTATTAACTAGAGCACCTAATTCCCAAAAGAAGCACAATTGAAGGGACAACCTATGCAACTGTATACTACTGCCTAAAGTTGCTGCTGACCAATTCAATCTTCAATAAATGAGTGATGCTTTAACTTAAAAAGTTATAATTGGGCTTCCCTGGTGGCGCAGTGGTTGAGAGCCCGCCTGCCGATGCTAGGGCACACGGGTTCGTGCCCCGGTCCGGGAAGATCCCACATGCCGTGGAGCGGCTGGGCCCGTGAGCCATGGCCGCTGAGCCTGCGCGTCCGGAGCCTGTGCTCCGCAACAGGAAAGGCCACAGCAGTGAGAGGCCTGCGTACAGCAAAAAAAAAAAAAAGTTATAATTTTATCAACCGTTTATTCTAAAAGTGCACTTCTTTCCAGTTCTCTTCTCACCAGATACACATTTCTTAGTAAAAACCCGATGGTGAACATACCTAATAAGTATTCACTATATGGCCTGTAGTTAACCATGAATAAGAGGTACATTTTTCATGGTCCTTAGTATTAGATGTGGTGATTTGTATGTTTTGGTCCTTTCACCCCTTACTACAATCTTTCTTTTATTTGTGCTAATTATACAGTACCAAAAGGCTATATTTCTTTGAGTTGAAAAGATGGCTTGTTCCACTTAAGGTGAAATGCAGATTTCCCACTAAAAGGCAAATTCTGCATTTCAAAAGATTGAATAGACTGGTACTTACAGAATCCCAGCTGGTTAAATTTAGAGCATTGGAAAAGATCCAATCCAAGAATAGTCTCCGGCCTTAGGCCTGTAACATTTTTATTTGATAGTGCATTGGAAAGAAAAAAAAAAATTCAGTTTAAGCTCTTGTTTTTCCAACATATTGTTCTTCTGTGAGAGGCGAATTGGTGTTGATAGTGGTGTTGGCCTCAAAACCACTGCTTCCCTTAAATGATCTATTTCACTTTTGCTATGCCGGTTTAAAGGGGCTTCTGTTAACAAATGTTTATACTGAAACTATCCTCTCCTGCCCCTCTAAATGTCAAGTGCTTCCTTTTTGGCTTCACCCCATTTTGCCACCCCATCTTTGAGACTTTCTCCTCCTTGAGAGATGGCAGGGTCATAAGTGCCCAAGTATTAGTACTCATTGCTGCAGTAGGGAACGTTTCTTTGACAATTTTTCCACTTACTCACTGATTTCTAATTCATCCAGCTCATACTTTGGCTCAGGATATAATCTGCTGTCCATTTCCAACCCCAGACTCCTAGCTGCCATTTCTGCAAATCTAGTATTCCTCCAAATGGGCAGCAAAATCACCTGGAGTGGGGATTAAAAGGCCTATTTCTGGGCCCCATCCCAAATCTAGTGAATCAGAATCTGGAAGAGAGGCCTGGGGATTCGTATTCATAACAAACCCTCTCCAGAAGATTCTGAAGTTTGAGAACTATTGCTCTCTGCTCAGCCAGCCTTCTCTAACGATGGTAACTTCATAACCTCTGTTAAAGCTGTAGCATATGTGTAATTGAGGTAGTGCCCAGTGCTCTAACAGTAAAAACCAAAATCTCTGTGACTTAACCCAACAGACATACAGGGAGAGATGCTCTGCTCTAGACAGTCATTGTGGGACTGAGCCTGACAGGCTTCTGCTTCTTCCCTCCATGTTTCCCAGGGTCACCCTGCATATCAACATCCAGCCAGCCAACTAGGGAAGAGAGAGTGGAAGACCCCCTAGGAGATTTTTATGGGCCTGGTCTGGAAGTGGCCTCCATCACTTCTGTCTATATCCCCATGGCATGAACTTGAGATTCCACCTTGAGGCCTGGAAAGTGCTAGGGAAAGCAGGCCCTGGGCAGCCAATTTCCAGAAACCACTGTGCACTGCACTGCACACCACTGAGCAACACTCTACTGGACCCTGGCATCTCCGCCACTAACGCCACCCAGAGGGTAGAGAAGCAAAGTGCATAGTTCCACCACACATTAAGAAGTATCGGAGCTCTGTGATTCAAAGGCCCCCATTTCCAGAACTTCCTGCTTGAGGAGGAAAACCAGGATCCCCTCAAGGCTTATCTCTTGAACTGTTTGAATCCTCCATATTTCTTTTTTGTTTTGTTTGATTTTGTATCTTTACCTTGATAAACATTGTTATTTTGCCACATTTGTTCTATCTTTCTCTATATAGCTATAAACTTTTTTTTTTTTTTTTACATCTTTATTGCCTCCATATTTCTTTTTCTTAACATTTCTCCCTGGTTATCTAGAAACACAGGTAGATTTTGCGAAATTTTGCAGATGAGCTACATGAATACTATACTACATAAAAGTTGGTGGGTAAAGCAGTATGTTCCTGATATTGAAAAACAAGAAAGTTGTGTATTTGTACAACTTTCTTGTTCACACACAGACACCCACACACACATTCTCTATATATACACACACATCATATACATTTTCATATATGTACATTACATGTATATCTGCCGCTGGATTTTGTTGTGTAACAGATACAGTTTTCATGAACATAAACCCCTGCTTTGCGTTCATTCTCTTACTAAGGAGTCATAGGGTACACCTGCCCAGGAAAAATTAAGGACTACGTGGCCAAGTCAGCATAAAGGTGATTCACGAGTACGTTCAGGTGCCTTTTGAGGCTTATATCTCACTCTTCTATCTCTTTCAGATAAAACTGAAGTGAAGAAATCAGCGAAGTTTGAAAAATTGCCTTCTCACTTAAACACTGCCAGTTACACTGAACAATTTTAACAGACACATTATTTTAATAGGCACAGAGCTATCCTGAAGTTTAACAGTGTATTTGAAGTTCTCAACCTGAAACGGGCTCTAAGTTCTAATTCTTCATACACACATTGTTTTGTTGGTAGTTTTCTCAGAAAACTTTCAGAATCAAACGTGCATTAGTTGTGCCGTTTCCATTTCCTAAGTCAAATGTTTAACAAATATTCACTGAGCAACTGCTAAGTATAAGACACTCCTCTAAGCACTGAGGGGACAATAATGAACAAGCATGAAGTAAAAAATGTCAAGAGTAGGCAGTTAATAGAATAAAACTATAGAGTGTTATGGGGCTATTACTATAGGACAGTCCTTTCTGAGCTGTAAACATCTGAATAGAAACCCCAGTGGAGGGAAGGTTGTGCCGCGTGAATATTCATGAGAAGAGTGTCAGGCAAGGTAAGAAAAAGTGCTAATGCTCTGATGAAAGAGTCTATCTTATATGAGAAATCTCTAGCATATGCCCATTTCAGAAAATCCCCTTATATGATTTTGAATAAATATGTCACCTAAATGCTATCATCTTTCTTGGAAAAAGCATTAACCACATACTTTTATTTGTCTGCTCTGATAAAATGGTCACTCAGGAACTGTGTTCCACTGCAAAGTAATAGAAACAAACAAACAAACAAACAGGAACATAAACAAAATAGGGTATTTTCTTTCCTTCATGTCAGTTTAAGTCGGGGAGCAGGTGATGGAGAGCTGGAAAAGGGGCTCCACCATAGCACCAAAGTTTCAGCCTCTTATTTTTTTGCTTTTCCATTCTTAGTGCATGGATTTCAGCTTCAGCTTCACTTCATGGTCACAATATGACCACTGCAGCTTTAAGCTTTATGTCTAAATTCCAGATAGGAAAACAAGGGCACATAAGCACCTCCTATCTGAATTTGCTTTCCTGGTCTCTACCCCTAACTGCCAGCTTCTGGAGAACTTTCCCACACCCTCACCTAACCGTTTCTGTCACAAGTCAATTGGTCATATGGCCCCTTTATCTACAAGGAATGTTAGGAGACATATTTTTACTTGGATACATTGCTGTCCTCAACAGGATCAGAGTTATAGGATGAAGGGGAAAATCAATATTAGTAGACTACTAAAACCAAATAACTATGGCTTCAGTTATAAGAGGTGTAAACAAATGACCAACCTCCATTTGATAGCCAACTATGAGTCTAAAGTTCTATAATCCTGTCAATCATTTATCCTCCCTAGGTTATAGGATACCTTTCTCAGTATATTCACCACTTACTCTTCATTCCTTTTCTTTGAGTCTCCACACATATCTCATCATTTGTAATCTCCTCAGGTTGCTATAATCCCTGAGGAAGTCTACAAATAGCATCTCTCTTCCCTGAATTGGGGAAATAAAATAAAGCGGTAGCAGATGGAAGCCAAGTATCATTTTGGTTACTTGTAGACACCAAGTTGGAAGGTGTGGTTTCAGGTTTCTCAGTCAGTAGCTACTACTGAACCCCAAAATAATACAGACCTTCCTACTGGCAATGCTGGACTCCTACAGAAAAAGCTCACTTCCAAGAGGCCAAAATGCTGTTATATTTCACAAATTTAGCAATCAGATAAGTCACCCAGTAGTAGAGTATTTCACTGTCACCACCACCTGGAAAGAAATCTGAGGTGTGGGGGAAAAGTTCTCCCTGACACTTGTGGTATCTGGCCTCCCTGTGGCCCTAGGGAATCATTCTTCTCAGAATTCAGGCCCTTGGGTATACCCTTCCCTTCAATCTGCTTGAACCAAAAGAATGCATCAGCCTTAAGCCTAAAGCTTAAAAAGCTCACTTGCTGCTTCGATGGCTTTCTTGAGACCTGTGAGCCAATTTGTAAGAATCAAGCTACCCTTCCAGAAAGGCCATTTAGAGAGGGAGGGGACCTGAGATTACAGAGGAAGAAAGAGAAATCCAGCTGTCCCAGGGTTTCAGCTAAGCCAGGTCCCTACTGATTCACCTGCTTAACTACAGCCCCGTGAGTGACCACCCACGAGGTGAGAAGGATTGCTCAGCTAAGTCAGCCCAGATGGCAAGAATGTAGCAAATAAAGTCTTGGTTGTTTAAGATTGCTAAATTTGGGGGTGGTTTGTTACAGAACAATCAATAACCAAAGCAATTACCCCCTGCTATTTCTTCTTCTATAATTTTTATACTGTTTCCTTCTCATCTAGTCTTGGCTTCAGTGTGTATTCCCACTGAACTTGAAATATTGGCAAGTTCTCAATAAATATTAGCTATTATTACGTAAGTCGCTTTGTAAATGGAAAATGTAAGATTAAGTGTAAATATTCAGAGTAACAACAATTTTCAAGCATTGTTTGCTGCTAGTTGCCGTCTTGAAACTCTAAAATGATACCCAGTCTGCTTAGGGATCCAAGATTGTCATTTTTATGGTCTTCTATCAGTTGCAGTCCCCCCTCTATTTTTGTACAACATCAGGCGGTCTTTCTTATTTGCTTCCTCTTAGAAGTTCTCATGAGTGCTATCATATATTATGAACTATCCTTCTTATCTACACTGTGTTTTTCATCTTCCCTTTCTCTTCCCCCCCATTCTGCTGCTTCCGATAAGAAGCTTCTCTAGACTGCAGCCACTGGGCCCTAATAGTTGCTATTCCTGTAGCCTAATATTCCATAAACTTGTATTTTATGTAGCTGTCAAATGCATTTGTTAGTATTAACAAATAGGATGGTAATACTTGGGCAAACTGGTGACCCAGTATTTCCTCCCCTTTTGCATCTGCCAGTATTGAGAAGTCAGTGGAAAGCTTTCTGCTTGCCTTCATTTCTAGGCATCCAGCTGGGAGCAAAAGGACAACCTGCAAATTTCCTTCATGCAAAGTTGTATCCTCTGAACTCCAGCAAATTTTGGTCTGGATCTCATTGTAATATGTCAAAGATACGTTTAGGATCTAAATTTTCAGAATATTTGATTGCCAGTTTTCTAGGTTGACTAATCTTGGATTCATCCTGGGCTGTAGGAGAAACAGGAGGCACAATGTCTAATGCCCACAATACTTTTAGGGGCCAATGAAAATATTTATTTTTTCCAATCAGAAGAAAAAACGAACTTAGGTTGAAGAAAACAATTTTAATATTATGATATTAACATATTCACCCATATACTAACACAGTAGTAAAATATAATTTAAAATATTTTTATGGAGGAAGAAACCCATGAAGTCAAAAGTGCCTCAAGCCCAAGAAAGCCATAATGTGGCCCAAGATTTATTAGGCTAATCGTTCTCAAAATTTAAAAGGCATTAGAATTTCCTGTGATCTTTCTCTTATGGATTTTCAGAGACAGTAGCAGCGATTCCATTAAGCAAGGCTAGAATAAATCTCAGGAACCTGCATTCTTAATGGGCAATCTAGGTAATTCTACTACACACTGAATTAGAGGAAAACTAAAGAAGTAAAGCCAGAAATGATGAAAGTTGTTGTCTGTACGGAACAGAGTTGAGGCATGGGACAAATAAGGCATGAGTATGTTGCTTTATAACTTTTCTGTCCTAATTCATTTGTTCTCACCACCTGCGTATGGCAAGTATTAAGCTGTTGGCTCCATGATCAGCAACTACTTGATATTCCTTTGAAATTCTATCTGTGGGTAGATTATTCTACAGAAGAGGAGCACAATTTATTGACTACAAGACAACCACTTCTATTGTACACTAGCAAACAAAATATATCAGATGAGCCTTGAAAAAAGCTGAGATTCCAGTGCATTATACAAATTGTAGCTGGGTCTGTGTACAAATGGGACCAGTAGGGTAGAGACTGAAATACTAAGCAAAAAGTGGAAAAATGGTACATTTCAAAGCAAGAAGAGAGAAAGTTTCTTTTTGTTCATTTGAAATAGCTTTAGATGATTCCCTAAGAGAAGGGTGAAATCAAGATGTACAAGGCAAAGAGAAAGTAAAAGATAGTTGGGTTGGAATGACTGGTATGGAAACTAGCCACCTGTGATCCCTGCACTCATTGGATGTATCAAAGGTCCTGCAAGAATGGGCTGCTTTCCATGTATATGTATTTAGAGTCTCCCCATGATTACTCACTTATGATAGGGTATGTAACAGTAGCCTATGTGGCAGATGGTTTAGGGACCTGAAATTTATTAAGAAGTTCAACCAGATTGCCCAGCAAAAGTCAGCTTCCAGCCAAGCTGATTATACAGAGGCTGGTAAATTATTCTTTAATTAAGATGAACTGAATAACCACCAAAGAATTTGTCAGAGGTCAGGGCCTAAATAAAGCTAGAAATCCTACCCCATTATAAATAGTAACATCTTCCCTAAGAGAGACCATGATGTGAGTCACAGCATGAACTGAAGTCATTGGTTATTCCCTCCAAGGCCTGGAAAATACAATCCAGTGTTTCATGATTCCCAAGTGCCTCATAACATGTATTATTTTATCTTTACAACAAGCCTGTTAGGCAGCCTGGAGATATGATTCCCATTTTACACAGGAGGAAACAATCACAGAGAGATTAAGTAACTCATCGGATGTTCCAGAATGAAAGAGGATAGACAAGTCGAATTCTGAGCTGTGAATTTCTAGTGCATCATTTAGCTCATTGCCTTGCTTGCCTAAAATCCCAAAATAGATTTGACTGTTCTGAACATTTAAAAAAGATAGTATAATTAGTTAAATTAAAGATGTCTTGATGGACTTGAATGCTATTTCTTATCTGCCCCCATCCCCCTGGACATGGTCTGCGAAATTTCTTTTCTCAAGGACAGTGTTGATTTAATTGGAAAGAATCATGTTCTCGTTTCCTATTTTGGCTACCACAGTACCCCAGCCATATGCATAGTGGCCATCTGGAAAAATCTGTTCCTAACTCGAAGGAGTATTGCTTCAGTTTGCCCTGAAACTGTTTACCCACTGGCACTGCTCTTCATTTTCAGAATCAGTGTGATTTCTACTTGGGTTTACTTGAGATTCTGCCTAATAACCAAAACAAACAGTGGTGCATAGGCCTCCATAGAGAATCTGCACACGTATTTAGAGAATACTCCCCCAGCGCTGCTCTATAATTTGTTCCTTTTTTTGAAGTTTTTGTTTTTTTAAAAAGAGTTGTTGAATTCAGCTTTTGTAATGTATTCATGACTACAAGTCTTGGTGTTTTTTTTTTTTCTTTTCCTTTTTTCAGACTAAGAAATACTCAAAGGTATAATCAGGTCCTTCCACAGTATTTAATTAGTCATAATTAAAAGACATCTACACAAAGAACAGTGTTTTCAAAGTCTTTTCTTCTGTTACATTGATAATGAATTAAGAAATTAATTGGCAATGTGAGTTACAATAGAGAATGTCAATGAGAAAATCTTAACTGTCTTATAAAACTATCTTCTTTTGTAGATCATGTTCTGTCACTGTATTTAATTCAGTGACATTCCCAATCACTAAATTTTTTTTTAATGCATAAGAATGGTGGGAGAGGAAGGGCAGAAAGAGGTATAAACCCATATTCTAGTAAGATTGTTTAAAATGATCAAATCTCTCAGCTATGACATTAGATTTTGGAGATTTTTTAAATCTCCAAATCTCTTACGGATAGTGGGGGGTGTGTGGATAGGGAACAGCAAAAAGTGTTGGAAACATGATGACTTATTTTCACAACGAGCAATCTGACTCTATTGCTTAATAATATATATGGAAATATTACACATATGGTTAATTCTAACAACAATAACAAGGTCTCATGAAGGGCAGTTTAATAAAGAATTTGGAAAATATTATCTCATGCTTCCATCTTTAGTCTTTCACAAGACTGTTTTCTATGGACATGCATAAACTTTATCCTTCTACTTTAAATGATGTATAATAGTTTATATTTGGCCAAAAAATAGTAATCAATTATAACAAATATGACAGATTAATGACATATATGTTTAGCATATAAAAAGCTTATACAAGTCTATAATACAAAAATACCAACGCAGGCAGGCAAGGGGCATGAACAGACTCACATACAAACAATACTGATGACTAATAAACATAAAGTAGGTCAATTTCACTAGTAATCAAAGAAATACAAATCAAAATGAAATAACCCTTGGCAAGAATATACAATGGAAAAAAAAAGACAGTCTCTTCAATAAGTGGTACTGGGAAAACTGGACAGCTACTTGTAAAAGAATGAAATTAGAACATTGTCTAACACCATATACAAAAATAAACTCAAAATGGATTAAAGACCTAGATAAAACTGGACACCATAAAATTCCTAGAGGAAAATATAGGCAGAACACTGTTTGACATAAATCATAGCAATATTTTTTGGGATCTATCTCCTAAAACAAAGGAAATAAAAGCAAAAATAAACAAGTGGGAGCTAATTAAACTTAAAAGCTTTTGCACAGCAAAGGAAACCGTCAACAAATCAAAAAGACAACCCACTGAATGGCAGAAAATATTTTCAAATGATATGACCAGTAAGGAGCTAATATCCAACATATATAAACAGCTCATACAGCCCAACATCAAAAAAGACAAAGACAAAAAAACTGTTTAAAAAGTGGGCAGAAGACCTGAAAAGACGTTTTTCCAAAAGGAAATGCAGATGGTCAACAGGCACCTAAAAAGATGCTCAACATCGTTAACCATCAGGGAAATGCAAATCATAACCACAATGAGATATCACCTCACACCTGTCAGAAAAGCTATCATCAAAAAGAACACAAATAACAAATGTTGGCGAGCATGTGGAGAAAAGGGAACCCTTGTACACTGTTGGTGGGAACGTCAGTTGGCCCAGTCACTGTGAAAAACAGTATAGAGGTTTCTTGAAAAACTAAAAATAGGACTACTGTATGACCCAGCAGTTCTGCTCCTGGGTATATATCCAGATAAAACAAAGGCACTAATTCAAAAAGATACATGCACCTCAATGTTCACAGCAGCATTACCTACAGTTGCCAAGATAAGGACACAACCTAACTGATCAATGGATAAAGAAGATGTGGGGTGTGTGTGTGTGTGTGTGTGTGTGTGTGGGATATATATATATATATATATATATACACACATACATACATACACACAATGGAATACTACTCAGCCATAAAAAAGAATGAAATTTTGCCATTTACAGAAACGTGAATGGATTTTGAGGGCACTATGCTAAGTGAAATAAGTCAGACAAAATAAATACTGTATGATGTCATTTACATGCAGAATCTAAAAAATAAAACAAACTAGTGAAAATAACAAAAAGAAGTAGACTTAGAGGTACAGAGAACAACCAGTAGTTGCCAGTGGGGAGAGGGATGGGGGAGGGGCAACATAGGGGAAGGGGATTAAGAGGTACAAACTATTAGGCATACGATAAGCTACAAGGATATATTGTACAATACAAGGAATATAGCAAATATTTTATAATAACTATAAATGGAGTATAACCTTTAAAAAATTGTGAATCCCTATATTGTATACCTGTAACATATAATATTGTATACCAACTACACTTCAATTAAAAAAATGAAATAACCCTTAACTCCTATATCAGTTTTAAGAATGTCTTAAAATCATAATACCCAATATTTGGAGAGGCTAGGGTAAAACTGATATTTGGAAATGAGCACATGCTTTGACTTAGTAATTTTACTTCTAAGAATTTTCTCTAAAATTAAAAGATGAAGTTAAGGACTTACATAAAAAGTTATTTATCGTAACAAATATCACAGTAAATTTGTAATATCAAAAAATAGAAATAATCTAATGTCAACAGTAAAATTTGAAATATATATTAATCATCCATTTACTTGAATATTATGCCAATAAAACTATTTCTGAAGACTATATAATGACATGGAGATACTTATGATATAATGTTTTGTGGAAAACAAAATATAAAACTATATTATCCAAATTTTTTTAAACATTATGTCTAAGTATACAGAGAGAAGAATAGAAATATATTAAAATATTAATGGAATTATACCTAGGTGGTTGAAATCACTGTAAATTTTCATAAAACGCCCTACAAGGAATAAGTTCTATTTTATGATTGTAAAATATGAAATTTATTTTTAAAAAAAAGGTCAGGGGCTTCCCTGGTGGCGCAGTGGTTGAGAGCCCGCCTGCCGATGTAAGGGACGCGGGCTCGTGCCCCGGTCCGGGAGGATCCCACATGCCGCCGAGCGGCTGGGCCCGTGAGCCATGGCAGCTGAGCCTGCGCGTCCGGAGCCTGTGCTCCGCAACGGGAGAGGCCACAACAGTGAGAGGCCCACGTACCGCAAAAAAAAAAAAAAAAAAAAAAAAGGTCAGGATTGATATGTTTTTTTGAAGCAATAAGTACTAGAGCAGAAACATGTTTTTAAAATTAGACCTGCCACAATTAAATGTAACTGAAAATATGTATAATATTTAATCTGTGTATCTAAAGACCATAAAGGCACAATATTCAAACCATAGATATTTTAACATTATTAAGGAATTCACTAATAAATTTAAAGTGACAAATGTCATTATCTACCCAACATAATCAGATAGAGTTTAATTTCAAATTGAACTCTATTTGGATTCCTTAATTCTGTGCTAAATAATTTGGAAATCCACTAATTAGTGAATCAGATAGAATAATGGCAGGTATAAAATGATCATAGAAAGATTAATAGTCATTAATAATCATGTTCATATACATTACTATATTTTACCCTTATATTTATAAATAGGAATGGTGTTTTTCTGATTAGAGATATGGAGAAATTTGTTAGAGCAAAATTAAGGAAGTTGCCCAAAGTCTCTTGGCAAATCAGTGATAGAACCAAGTTTTGATTTTGTTCCTCTGATTTCTAATCCTGGACCAAAGTCCAGAGTTTGTGCCAATATTCCATGCTGGCACCCTAAAATAATCACTCTCTCTTGTCCACTCATGTGAGTCTACCAAAAATATTTGCTCTTAAAGTTAAGTATATCATCATCTGTAACCGGTGAGTTTGATGAACACCACATATTTGTACTGAACAGCCTTCGAGACAGTCATGAGCCTGAAGTGGGCTCAGATTTCCACTAGATGGCATACAGCCTACTTCTCGCCTGATGAGTGGGTTTCAAAGAATTTGCAGCAATTTGTCACATTTTTAAATGTAATCAAAACCTTAACAGATAATTACATGAACATTGTTTAAAAAGTCAATTAATGCAAGGGCTTAAATTTTCACTACTTTTTTGAACTTTTAAGTGATATACCTTTATTTCTTTTTCCAGAACTATAGAAATGACCTGTGGATTTCTCATTTTGTAAGATGATCAGTGTGTCTCCCTCTTCCTTTCACCCTACCTTTCCCTTTCTACTTCTTATAACTGCCATCTCTACTTTTACATGATCAAAGGTGGTGACATTTACAGTCTGTCTGCCAAGCTTCGTTCATAGGGTGACTTTAAATGATGGAACTAGAAATAGGGTAACAATATAACTGACAACATAATATTTTTTTCACTAACAACCAAGTAGTTGACTATAATCCCACTTCCCTTCCTGCATAACTAGTATATGTTCATTTTGACCTGGAGTTTCCCATCTCCCTTTCCCCCTATTTTTCCTTTTTCTCATAAAATTCTTTGACTTTTCTTCTAATACTTCCATGGATTTTCTTTTTAATCATAATCACTTTTAACTTTCCAGAAACTGTTCAAGTTTTCTGATTTTACTTTTTATGTAGTATACTCTTTTTCTTTTACTAATGAAGTTTCTTTTTTTCTCAGCTCTACTTAAGAACTTAATCTGAATTTTAGTTTGGAAGTTCTAACTTTTTTTGTATTGAACAGTCTTGGAGACATGAAATCATGAGCCTTTCCTTTCTTTCTTTTTTTCCTTCCTTTCTTTTCTTCCTCTTCCCTCCCTCTCTTGTCTTTCTCTTTCACTTTCTGGGTATAACAGCTCACAGGATCCCTGCCCCCTGTTTGATCACTCTGTAACAAGTTTTCAGTGTCCCACAGGTCCTCAGTGAGATTGGGCCCCACTTGTACACAGGCTTTTATCACCTCCTTCCTTTCCTTGTCTCACTCCCCTACTCTCCCACTAGAGTTTCTAGAGATCACTTCCTAAATAAACTGCAGTCCTCACTCAGTATGCGCAGGGGACTGGTTCCAGGACCACCATGGATACCAAAATCTGCGTATGCTCAAGTTCCTTACATAAAATCACAAAGCACAGTTTGCCCGCGGTATCTGCGGGTTCTGCATCCTCGGATTCACCCCAAGTGGATGCAGAGCACATGGATACCAAGGCCCGACTGTACTTGCATTGAAACGAAGACAGTAAATTTCTAAAGTGTGTCAGACCTTGACTGTTCATTCACATTAACTGTAAAGTAATTGATTAAATTGTCATAAGGCATTCATTTTGTTGGAAGATTCCTACTTAACCAATTTAGATGTTTTTGCTCTTAAGCGTGAATACCCTTACTACCTGTCATAGCCTGTAGTTCCTAAGACACTGCCCATACACTGCCAAGACATTCGGGTTTTCTTTCTTTAAAGAAAAAATATACTACTTTAAAAACAATTGTTTGTTTGCCGCTGGTGTTGAATTTACCTGGGAGGTAAATGTCTTCCCTTCTGGATGTTGCAGATTTGGATGGTGGGGTTGGTGCTGGGGAGGGAGGGGGCAAGGAGGATACTATTGATTTGAAGACGACCTTGTTACCTACTTCTTCAGTGTCTCCTCTGCTCTACCCAGTGTATCTGAGAGCTGAATTGCTTTGGGGTTCTGCAGGGCATTGTGACTCTGCTTGGCTTTAACCTCTTACTGCATAATTTCAGCAACAGCTTTCTCTGCTCCACTTTAAAGCTCATTTATTCTCCTTCTTCCAGATCATTGCTGAAATTTCCTACTGAAGATGGTTCATTTCTTATTCTCATGACTGTAGGTTTATACATTTTTATATCAGTCACTTTATGATCAACTTAAGGATGGCCTCTTGAAGGAAAGGAAACAAATGCATGTGATCAGAGTGCCATATTAAAATAGATGCTAGCTGTTTGCATTTTATTAATAAAGATATCAGCAAAATGTACCTTATACCTTATATAACTATGAACTATTAAAATAAAATCCCAGGGCTTCCCTGGTGGCTCAGTGGTTTAGAATCCGCCTGCCAATGCAGGGGACACGGGTTCGTGCCCCGGTCCGGGAAGATCCCACATGCCGCGGAGTGGCTGGGCCCATGAGCCGTGGCCACTGAGCCTGCGCGTCTGGAGCCTGTGCTCCGCAATGGGAGAGGCCACGACAGTGAGAGGCTCGCGTACCGCAAAATAAATAAATAAATAAATAAGATCTCATTTGTGACTAGAGGATCATAAAATATACACAATTTTGGTGCAGAAAGCACCTGACTCAATTTTGATGGGCCTTACTTTTTAATTAAATCTCTATTATATTCCAATCTTTATTATAATTTTGTCTTTCTTCAGAATCAGAAAGCCATTTGACACTCATTCTTTGAATCCTAATAACTCATTAATGGGATCCAGATGTAAGCTGAATTGACTATCAGAGATTGTGATGATCAATTATGTTTATATTTCTGGGCACTCTCTATGGCTCTGCTGAAATGTTTAGAAATTTTAATTTATTCCTCTTATGCATTAAGTACTTAATTCATTCACGTGTTATCTAACTCCTCTTTTTGGAGCTGCTTTCAGTTAGTTCTAGAAAGTCTCCTGAGAGAACTATATTATTTCTGGTTTCTCCTCCACATCTTATTCTTCAATTTATCCTTCTAGGTGAAGCAGACAAGGTATTTGTGGTTCTGGGATTTTTTCCCCTCTATTTAAAAGGAGACGTCATGTAGTAAATTAACTTCCTCCTAGTATCCCCTCTCATAGTTCTGGGAAGGGCTGCTTGATGTAATGTAAAACACTGAAAGAAAGGTTAATCTTACTTGAGATTTTTACTGATCCTTGTAGACACATTCTAATGGCTCCTCTACTCAGTTGGAATTCCACCCTCAGCTATTTAAGTATGCACCCACTCAGTATATTGCTTGGCATGCACTCATTCCCTAACACATAATTACTGAATAAAAGAATGAATCCTAGAATAGCTCTACTCTTGGCCCATATACTAGGCAAAATAATAGCTCCCTTAAAGCTTGCCACATCCTAATCCCCAGAACCTATGAATATGTTACCTTACAAAGCAAATGGAGCTTTACAAATGTAATTAAGGTCACTGACCTTGAGATAGGGAGACTACCCTTGATTGGGACCCAGTATACTCATCAGTCCTTAAAAGCAGAGAAATTTTCCCAGCTAAAGTCAGAGAGATGCAATCTTGCTGACTTTAAAGATGGAAGGTGGCCCATAAGCCAAGGAATTCTGGTGGCCTCTAGAAGGCAGAAAAGACAAGGGAATGGATTGTCCCCTAGAGCCTCTAGAATGAAATGCAGCCCTGCTGACACCTTGATTTTAGCCAAGTGTGACAGATTTTAACCAAAAGAACTGTGATTTAATACATTTGTGTTGCTGTAAGTCACTAAGTTTATGGTAATTTGTTTCAGCAGCAGTAGAAAATAATATGTCTTTGGCCTCTGTGCCTGAAATATCCTCACTTTTGTTTCTGCTTGTCAAAAAGTCTATCCATCCTCTAGCAAGCATCTTGAACGCCACTTCCACATGAAACCTTTTCATGTCCCCTCCTCCCCAAATGAACTGATCTTTCCTTTTCATAAATTTTTATGGCCTATTTTGATGTTTTTTTTGTGTCTCTTACCCTGTTTTTGCACTGTAAGTCCCTCAAGAGCAAGAAGCCAATAAGCTTTACTGTAAGATCCTCGAGGTTAAGAATCCTGTCTTACTTATATTTTTACGCACCAACATAACACCTTGAACCTATATGTAAATATTTGTTAAAGTGGCCAGGAAATGAAAACCCACAAATCTGCTGCTGTGGACTGAATTCTGTTATGTTAAAGCCTTGACCTCCAGTGGGACAGGAGATAAGGGTCCTTAGGAGGTAATTAAGGTTAACTGAGGTCATAAGGATGGGGCCCTAATCTGATAGGACTGTGGCTTTATAAAAAGGAGAGAGAGATCTCTCTCTGCCACAGGAGAACACCACTAGAAGCCAGGAAGAGAACTCTCGCCAGAAACCTCCCCCAGCACTTTGCTCTCAGACTTCTCAGCTCTAGAACTGTGAAAAATAAATTTCTGTTGTTTAAGTAACCCAGTCAATGCTATTTTGTCATGGCAGCCCAAGCAGACTAATACACACACCTGGGAAAGACATCACATGGCATTTCTCCATAAGATGTACATAATCTGGCGAAACCCTGCATAATTTAAACTAAAGATGTAAGGATGTTGAACTGGATGAAATAAAAGATATATATATATATATATATATATATATATATATATATTTGATGGTTTTGGTCTTGCTCCCAAGGGGTGATGAACTTAACCCTTATCCTTGCCATTTGTACTTCTGTTTTTGAGATACGTTATTTACAAACTATCCCTCTCTCACACGTAGACCATCCATTTCACCTGATCTCATCTGATTATAGTCTTCATTTCATTTGATTATAGCCTTGATCTCATCTGATCATGGTTTCGTGTAATGCACGCAAGAGGAATTGAAATGAATTTTTCTTTTTACAACAAATTAGCTGGGAAGAAACTGTATTCTACCTGTTGAAGCAAAAATAGGTCAGCAAGTCTTTTGTGTGCCATGTTTACTCCATCTTTATGGCACCTCTTCTATTGAAGTGTGATAAGAGTCAAATGCATTTCAAAATCAATCATTATCCCCTTCTAAAATTCTGTTAGCAACGTGCTAGGTACCTACTGATGAATAATAGGGTTTATGCTGTAAGCCGAAAACCAGTGCCATCAGGTCAAAATACAAAATTCAAGAGGAGATGCATCAAATCCAACACCTAAGAATTTCAAATCTAAAGGCTGTCAAAAGAGGTAGTTTCCCCATACAACAGTGATAGACCATAAGAAGAACGTAAAATGTGAACATAACTGGAAACTGAATTGTTTATGACTTTATGTATGAAGGTTGGCAAGACGAATCATAGCTAGAAGATGATCTCATAAACTACAGCATCTCAGTAAAATATGTGCTAGAAAGTTCCTCCTGAAACATCAGGGGTTTTCAAGGCTGACTCCTCACAGAATCTACTGACGTATGATTTTCAAGGTTGAATGCTTCTAGAATCCACTGTAGTGGTAATTTACCTATAATGTGTGGACAAAGGCAGCAAAGCTCTTTTGAAGAAGAAGCCTGCATCTTGGTCATTAAACTCAGTTAGATAAAAGATTATTGCACAACTACAAACAAGGGCAATCTTAGAATTGTCCTAGAACTGATGCTAACATCTTAAAAATGAATGTCATTTTGGTCAGACAAGTGATTCCCTTAAGGTCAAGGAAAGTCATCAGTATCTCCCCATCATTACGTACACTAGACCTTTAATCTGACCTTCAAGCTTTAATGTCTTTATCTTGAAATTTAATCAGTCAGCCTTCCCAATCAGGAACATCCAACGTTTATGCAAGCCAGGCTAATGTGTCTGTGAATTGATTATTAAATGATGCCTAAGATGCCAAAATTACAATCCCGAGTAATGTTTCTGAAGATGTGCAAAATCCCAGTTCATTCTTCCATTAGGCCAAGATGAGAGGGAAGAAGGTCCTTAACACCTGATATTTTATCTGCAGTTCAAGAATTACATATGAACACTCATAATGTGGCAGAGAAGGTTCTCACTATTGACGCTCCTCGGAAGTATGACACAGTGGCACAGAATTCAACATGGTATCTGGCCAGATCTGCCATTCATTCATTCATTCAAATATTCAACATATAATTTTGGAGAGCTGCTCATTGCCAAACAAATGTTGCTAGTGATGGTCTTAATGAGACACATTCCCTCATTTTTATGGAATAAAGGACAAAGTTGGGGGAAAAAAACATGTAAGTTACACAACAGAACCCTCTATCCAACGCAATAGTATCATCTTCAGTACCCCTAGCAAGCGGTCGTCCAGTCTCTGGTTAAAACCTTCCAGAAAGCTCTAAAGACAAATTCTCAAATGTAGGAAATCTGCCCCCTAATATGATCACCTGCAGCTACAATGCTGTCTGCTGGTCACATGGCAGGCTCAGTTCAGTCAGCAACTAGAAGGGCTGTCACTCTGCCAGAAGTGGTCCGCAGGACGACAGCAAAGTGCTGGTGGAGCAAATATCTTTGGCTCTGGGTTTTATTTGTAAGTGAGAACTGATTGATGGTTCAGCCCATATACACACACTCATGCTAATAGCTTCATCTTTACAGCCTGAAATATAATGCCATGTTAATTTGGATAAACAGTTGTTAAGGTTCACATCAAAGGTTTATTTGATTCTGTAATCATTTACTTAACATTTTAATTTTTCCCTCTCAAACTTTCCAATTTAAACTGTTTAAAGAGAATCTCTGTGTTAATACTAGATGCAGACAGAAAGCATCTATATTGTGTCAAGCATAGGCAAGAGAAGCAGAAAAGCATCAATCCCTCATCTTTAAGAAATACTTTTCTTCTCTTTCTTGACACCATTTCATGTAACACAGTGAAATATGATATTTCTGTATTTTTCAACTTCCCTTCCCATTCATTTTTGGTCTTTGCCTAGTTAGGCAGCTAGACCGATCCATCTACATATGTAGTGGGATAGGTTTTTACAGCTAGAACCCATCCCCTACTTCAGAAGATTCGGTGGCTAAAGGGCTACATTTTACCAAATAGATAGTGCTGTAAGAGGAAATCGTGATACTTTTTTGTAATCCTAGGTTCTATAGCGATAGGTTATTAAGTGCCTACAGCACTTCACCCAGAAATCTTTTATCAGGTCAACAACATGCAATCTAGTGATGAGAAAAGGAGGGCTGGATCCTGTAAATACATACACATGTCTGAAAACAGGCAGTTGCTTTTTTGGTGGAGATGTATTATTCCATAATTGGCATAATCACGGTTTCCACCTCATTTATGACCCACATAAAAAATTGTATAAAATATCATGCACAGCTGTAGTCAGAAGGAAGATTCAATTTGGGCTTTGTGTAGACTTGAGTGTCTGCCAGCACAGTTATCTACATCATCTAAGGCTACATTTAAAAGGATAGAATACAGTTTTAATTCTTATGGCAAATTTATTTTTTAAGAGAGATAAAAATGTTAAAATAGATCATAAAGAGCATTAAGCCCTTCCCTGCTCCTGTCCAGTCCATCTTTTGTTAATATAATGTTAAAGGGTTGGCAAAAGCTGGGAAAGCTGTAAAATTAAAGGTTAAGACTGCAGTTCTATCTATCCCCAGAATGAGAAGTTATCTGGTGTGACTGCATACTCCTTTTCATTATTTAGACGGCCTCATTGAACAGCCTCAAACATCTCTGCTGGTCTCTTTGAGAAATCTCAAAGGCCACAGTGATAGAGAACAGCATGGGCAAGCTACTGAGGAAAGGCAAGGTTTCATCTGAAACCCCAAAGCACAATGTAGCACACAGTTTTACAGGAGATTTTCTCCACCTCTACGGAGGAGAGGGCTGACTTCTAGCATCCTATGTGC
The DNA here is from genome assembly GCF_059928025.1 of Delphinapterus leucas. Classification (NCBI taxonomy): domain Eukaryota; kingdom Metazoa; phylum Chordata; class Mammalia; order Artiodactyla; family Monodontidae; genus Delphinapterus; species Delphinapterus leucas. Next base: position 22,933,301 of record NC_143136.1, on the reverse strand, counting down.
TACTGCATCACAGCATCTTCAAACTCTCAAGAGCCTTAAAGGGCCAGCTGCTTCATTTCTCAAGAGTCCAGAGAAGCTAAGCGAGTTGGCAAAAGCCACATGGCTAATCACTGAATCAGAACCAGACTTTCATTCTCTGGAAATGTGAATACCATGTTCTTTCTGTCTCTTCATGCTGCTTCACTTCATGCTGCTTCAGGAAGTAAGAATGTCCAGTGAGCGATACAGGGGAAAACTTTTTCTTATCTGATGGTGTGCGGGAGCCAGTTTTGTACAGACTCTTGAGAGTCTATTGTTCTCATCTCTTCCTGACTACCATTTAGTGACTTCAAGCTGATAGCTTGAAATTAGCCAGGGTGAGAGTATTTACACCACAGAAATGGGCAAGTACTACAAATCAGTGCTCTTCTCTTTCATAGAGCTGGCTGTTAAATGCTTGTCAGCACGTTACTCTTACTGTATCACCGCAGGAGTTAGCGCATCAAGGATTAGGTGTACTACTGCTCTCACCTACCAACACTCATCCTCTACCTCAGGCTCCAGCTACCGACTCTCAGTCATTTACAGCCCAGCTTGTGGGAAGCTGCTATGAGGCTCCTTCAAGAGTGTAAGAGATCTTGAGAATTTCTTGTGTCAGGGGATCGGGGCTCTACCAGGACTCCTGAAGCCAGGAGATACCTGAGCAGGCAGTTTTGTCACTGACTTAGAGAAAGCTAATATGCTCAATAGTTTCATCAGAGCTTCAGGTCCGAAAGATTTCTCTCTTTTAATCTAAAGAATACATTGGTATCTAGTTTATATAGATTGTATATAGTTTATCGTTAAGCAGAATTTTGCTTTAGGAGAAACAGGTTCTTGAAGATAATAAGTTCAGGAAGAAATGCATATACAGCTGACTTACCTGCAAATAAAAGGATATTTCTTACCAATAAGACACAAGGGGATATAGTTGCTAAGGGTTTTGTAGGCAGGTAGACTTACATTTGATCCCAGCTCTGACAACTGTGAGCTCTGTGAACTTGGACAAGTTAGACACCTCTCTAAGCCTCACTTTCCTCAAATGTAGATAAAAATAATATCTGCCTCTTAGTACTGTGGCAAGGATCAAATGAGATGAAGCGCACAAAACCCCATCCCTCTTGCCTACCCAAGAATATTGCCCTGGCGATTGTCTCCCTTTCTCTCCTGCGTCATCAGTGTTTTCTTTTCCACTCAGGGTTGTATTTCCCACCACTCCAATGGCCTCTGTTGATCTCGTCGAGACTACCAGCGACATCATGTTACTAAATCCACTGGTCAAGTCTTTGCTCTCATCTTACATGACTTAGCATGTGACACAGCTAATCAACCCCTCCTCGCTCATACACTTTCTTCACTTTGCTTTCAGTACCCCAGACTCTCAGGGCTCCCCTCCTCCCCATGGGCACTACCGATTCCAGGGGTCTATGGGCTATAACTACATCGTGTTATGACAGATTGTAATAGGGACCTTGAACCCTAGTGAAAATGCTGCAACTAAGATAACGAAAACTGAGTAGTAAATGTTCAGACCAGTGTTTCTCAATTTTGGCTGCACATTTAAATAACTTGGGGAGCTTTGGGGACTCTTGCTATCCTGGCCACACCAAGTAAATCAGGCTCTCTGGGGGTGAGACCCAGTCATTAGTATTATTTAAGGATCCCCAGGTGATTACAATGTACAACCAACATTGAGAGACACTGATTTAGATGAAGAAGGAGAAGTAAAATCAAATCCCAAGGGGAGGAAACAGTTTATAGAAAGGCTCCATGGGGAAGGTAGGAGATAAGTAAATAACAAAGAGGAGAAAGGTTAGTGATACTGGAGCAAAGAAAGTAAGAATATAATATTTGTACACCAATGGCTATAATACAAGACAATATCATTTGAAACATGCCATAAAATATATACTGATAGAGTACCAGTACTTAAAAGATTCAGAGCAAATAGAGATGATCTGGGCTCATGATGAATATAAAGATAAAAATGAGGAGAAGTAGTGCTGTGTGTCAATTGATAAGGAAACTGTAGTCAGATTGGCTGGATTTAAATTCCTGTTTCACCACTTTCTTTGACTTCGGGCAAGGTGCCTCAGTTTCTTCATCTCTAATATGTACATAATAATAAACATCTTATACATTTCTTAGAGGATTTATTTAGATAATTCATATATGACTCTTAGAGCAGCATCTGACACACAGCAAACACACGTGTGATGATCATGATGACGATTACGACGATGATGCAGGCCTTTGCACAAGTTAGGGGAATTAAGTTGAGAAGTTGGCCATGACTGGGCTTTCAATTTTAAGAGAACCATGATAGATGCTAAGCTGGGTTTTCTTCCTCCAACCTGAGCTACCGCAAGGAACACTGAGAATCATGAAAAATTTCTCTCTGATTGGTGTGCTTATTCTCCTTTATGTCATTTTCCCCCTTCCTGTCCTTCAAGACCAGGATTTGTCCACTTACAAAAACCTCTCAGAAGAAAATGATCTGGTAACAGTACCATTACGGGGATTACTTTTCTCAGTAGGACTCTAAAAGTTTTATCTGAAACTGTGTCATGAACAGCTTTATTCTCAAAGGAATATTAGCCATCAGCAAATTAAGTGAGATGATGTAGACGAAATCACTTTTAATTTATAAACTGCAATACAGATATTAACCTTCACATTGGATAACTTACTTCTACAAAGCCCTTGACTTCCTTAGGGGAATATCCTGCTTTATTTGCCACATGCTCGGCAAAGAGAATACTGGATCTTACTGGAAGGCCAATGTTCCTCACTGGCAGCACATCAATGCAAGCTTATAGAAAAAAACACGTGACCGCAATGAGCTACAGTGAGCATCATGGCAAAAAGCGGGTTTGCAGGTAGCTTGGGAAAATTTCTGTTCTTTTAGAAAGCCTTAACATGAACATCATGCTGATTCATTCATAATCAGTGTGATAAGGGAGCAAAGGGCAGAGAGGAAACACAGGGTTACACGTGTCCCTCTCCACTGTCCTTCCATTTGGGATTTCCACTTCGTACCAATGTATTGCTGGTCCCAAAAAAACATTTATGGAGCACCCACTATGCGCCAAGCACGTTTCATGGCATTGGAGACATAAAAATGAGTAAGAATTAGCCTCATTACCCCTGAGATTGCCCCTGAGATGCATGCAAGAGAGCAGGGTATGGAGACCACTTAAGTATATAGATCAGTTCAACATAGAAGAGAAATTGCAAAGATGGAAGTGGGCACAGGGTACTGTGAGAGCCCTGCTCTCAGCCCACACTGGAAACCATTAGAGCGCAAGTGTGTCTTGCAAGATAAGAGTCTAGCCAGGCAAATAAATCTTCAAGGAAAGTTCAATATAAAAGAAAAAAAACAAAAATAAAAAACATGAAGCAGCCACAGCAGCATGCTGGTTAAATTCTCTCCCAACAAATAGGTCATCCTCTGAATATCCTGGTCTCCAATTAGAAAAGCCTTTTCCTTCCTTCCCAGAAATGCCATGTCATTTCTCTCCACTCTCTGAAGGGTTGGTCTCGTTTCCTCCCTCCTGCTCCTGGAGGGGCATGTTCAGGTGTGTGTATGCACACGCCCAAGCGTACTTCCCCCAGGTTTGCTTACGTGACCCAACGATGTCCTTGCACCACAAAGCGAATGGCCTAGAAATGCTAACAAAGATATTTATATGCAAAGACGTACACTGCCATTATTTACACATTTTAAACAATACCAAAAAAAAGTTAAGGACATTATGGTATATCTTCAAAATGAAACACTGTAATAGTTCTGAAATTTTAAGACTATTTAATGGCATGGGAAAATTCTCAGGGTATGATGTTTGCTTCTATTTCATATGTGTGTATATGTGCATTTATACGTATATATGTGTGTATTTTTCTCAAATTTTCTGCATTGAACACTGGCATTTAATACCTGTAACCATAAAAGGTGAATATGTGTGTGCGAACATGCATGTATGTATGTGTGTGTATATACATACATACATATCTGTTCACCTTTTATGTTTACATAAGCCCACATTCAAAGCAGAAAATTTGAGAAATACAATAAACAACTAAATACTTCAGTGAATATCATATATAATCCCAACAGCCAGAGATAATCATTACTAATATTTAGGCATATATTTTTCCAGGCCATTCTCCGTACATGCTTTTTGCTTTTTTAAAAGCTAAATCAAAATACTGGGGTTTTGCAGCATGCATTATGTTCATTCCATGCATCATCATATCAAGGACTTTTTCCATGCTATTAATTAGTCTTTGTACATTTTATTTTTATATTTTTAATGTAGTATAATTTATCTAGCAGTTTCCTTATGGTAAGAAGTAATGATTTTTATCCTCCTGTTGTTATAAACGATGCTTCAAGGAACTTCCTTGACCATGAGTCTTTGTTCATGTATTCACTTATTTCCTCAGACTGGCTATATAGAAGTAAAATTACCAGGTCAAACATAAACGATTTTTAATGTTCTTGAAATATGTTTCCTAAATTGCTTTTCAGAAAGGTTATACTAGCTGATACTCTCACAGATGACAAACAACGACCCTTGTAACTCTCAGTCTCAAGTGTTATCTTTTTATCGCCATTGCCAATTTGATACATGAAAAACTATCTCTTCTTGATACATGAAGAACTACCTCTTTTTGTGTTAAATAAAACACATGAAAAACTATCTCTTCTTGATACATGAAGAACTACCTCTTTTTGTGTTAAATAAAACAAAGTATAAAAAAATGCATATACAATATGATCTCAACAATGTAAATGTGTGTCTAAAGAGGCTCAAGAGGGAGGGCATATGGGGACATGTGTGTGCATATGGCTGATTCGCTTTGTTGTGCAACAGAAACTAACACAGTATTGTGAAGCAGTTATACTCCAATAAAGATCTACTAAAAAAAAAAATAAGTTATACAATGAGAATAATGCAAGCACTGTTTGAACTCTTGATAAGCATTTTACAAAGAAATAAAACTTTAAAACTCTAAAAAAAGATGAACAGAAGGAAATACATGAAAATGTTAGAACTGTCAGCACTTGGTGGTAGAATATTAAATTACAGCTATTTTCATGTAATAATATTAATAATACTCTGTGTACTACTTATTCAAAAGCTTGCATGTTTCAGGAAACATGTGAGGTAATTGACATGCAGTATCTCATTTAATCCTCAGAACTCTACAAAGTTTTAATATGCCATTTACAGAAGAGCATAATCAAGGCAAGAAAACTAGGTAAGAGGCCAGGCCAGGACTTAAACCCAAGCTAAACTAATTCCACAGATCCTGCTTTTTCCTCTTCTTCCTCCTATTTCACCGTATTTTTGCTTTTTTGTCAATGAGTATTTGTTCAACGAGTATTTGCAGTGACATGGATGGACCTAGAGATTGTCATACTGAATGAAGTAAGTCAGACAAAGAACACATCATTTGATATTGCTTATATGTAGAATCTTAAAAAATGGTACAAATGAACTTATTTACAAAATAGAAATAGAGTCACAGATGTAGAAAACACACTTATGGTTACCAAGGGGGAAAGGGGAGGATAAATTGGGAGATTGGGATTGACATATACACACTACTATATGTAAAATAGATAAGAACCTACTGTATAGCACAGGGAACACTACTCAGTACCCTGTAAAAATTAAGTTTTTTAAAAAACCCTTTAAAAAATCATAAAAAGCAGTAAACGTTTTTTTACAGCCATTCTCAAATAAGAGTTCCTTACCAAAACCGTTGTCAATAAAATTTGACCAGCTTTCCCAGAAAAAGATCTTATCCTCTAGCTCAAGAAGATATGAACGTGAGATGCTCTGGGTGTCCCACAATGACCGTGAGTTGCCCAAATGCAAGGGATCAGCATTGTTATAACTTGAAGCATCACTTCCTGACACCCCTGAAACTACACTACATTGGGAGTTGCTCATCTCAGTAAACATTAACTGGGCCTTGGCTTGTAACATTGCACTCTGTCCATAAGAAATGCCACCTCTGTGAGCAAAGTGGCTACCTTAGGGAGACAAAGTCAGAATACAAACTATTGTCCTTCCTGCCTCAATAGGATGATTGTACTTTCTCTGTATTAGTATTGAGTTTAATAAATTTTGAGAAGATAGAAGACAGGAAACAATGATGTAAATATGATATGTTCTCGTGTTTATAAATGGCAAGTTTGCCTCTATTTTTGTTAAAATCCAGATAATGACTAGACAATTTTTATGCTAGTCCTTAAACATACACACAGTATTTTAAATATATATTGCCTACCTAAAAAAACAAAAAACAAAAAAACACCCCTAACATTTGAGTAAAGTTTTAAAAACATTTTACTTAATGATCATTATGAGCTATGAAAATACAAGTTTGCACATAGACAAATACCATAGCTATTTTATAGACTAAGAAGCTACTTTTCCAAATGTTATCTCTGTTTTGGGTTTTATTAAATCTTGATATGTTAAATATTTATATTGAAAACACAACACACAGAACAATAAAAAAGAAATAAAGAACATTTGTATGCAAGGTAAAAGTCCCAAAGCTAACTTTTTTAATATTCAAGAAACATGTTGATTGCTTGTAAATGTAATATATTTCAGACACATCGTCAGACATTATATCCATTCAGAAATAAGCATTAACAAATCAGACTTTGTTACTAAACTTTCAGGTGAAAGGAAGCAGGTGAACATCTTCTGTTGACTTTTGTCAGAAAAGGAATAACTTCATCATACTTCTATCATTTAGCAGTGACTTCTGTCTAAGGCTACAGTGTCGATATCCAGGCCTTGTTCTCCTGGTCTCACACCATCACCTCATTTCATTTTAACTCCAGTCAGGTCCTAACTTTCTGACCTCTATGGCAACAGAAATCAAAGCACAGAAGCCTTTGGGGCATTCACATTCTTGAGAAAAGTGCCACGGAGTTACCTATTTCCTTTTTTTTTTTTTTTTTTTTAATGGGTCTGAGTTACCTATTTCTTATTTTCCAAAAGCCAGTAAAAGCCTGGGAATCTGATAAGTTTTTGCTTTTCCCATTTCCCTAAGATGTCCAACACATTTACAATAGTTTGACAAGCTTCTAATTTGCCGGTGTCCTTTGCATTTTAAATGTGAGGATTCCTCATTAGAAAAGAAAAGTATTTTAGAAATCCTAACGTCGACTTCCTTTAACTGAGAAGCTGAGATCTTTTTTTCAAAGATGGAAAAAGAAATGATTTGAGACACCAAAGAGAAATGAATATGAAATTACTGTTAAAGTCTTGATCAAGTTTTGCCAAATTGCCTGCCTTTACTGGTAATAATTACTTCCTGGGGTTAGCTATGCTTATGAAGGAAAGCATGGTGGATGGAATGATTTAAGGTTAATTTGGGGAGGAAAATTAAGAAATTCATTGTTCATACAGCCATAAGCTTATTTTAAGTAAATCATTGTTTATTCATTACAGGAGAACAAAATGAAAGAAGAAAATTTCAATTAGATTGAACCATATACCACATCCTGTTATACAGTCATTTTTAAAAAGCAAATTATCATAATATACATGCTTTGTCATCTAACAGCAATAAAATTCACATTATATTGGTCCCTCTTTGTCTGATTTGTGTCTTGTCAACCTCTCAGTTTCCTGGTTCTATCTATCCAAGTTATTCTCAGTTGTTAAATGTTGAAGTTCAATCACATAATGTCACCTTAACAGGAGAACGAACAGTATCTCAGTTTTCTAAAGGTAACCAGCCCTGGTTCTGGAAATTCTTTTTCCAAGAGTTTCTACCTTCTGTAAAATTATTAGATCTCTGCCAAGTTCTGAGAATTTTTCTCCCTTAGTCTGACTTAGAGCCTAGGTTTTCTCATATATTAAAAATGAAAGGATTAAGCCAGAAGGACTCCCTGAACATTCTGGGCAATAACATGAAAATTATTCTGTTTCTAAGCCCCTCTGTTTATTCATTCCACAAATATTGAGTGAACACTGCCACGTGCCAGGCACTGTGTTAAGTACCAACAACACAATGGGGAGCACAGCACAGGGTCCCGGCGTGCACCTCACTTACCCCTTGTGAGGGAAATGCGATGCTGTGTTGTGACCTCCACTATCCCTGTTCTCTCACTCACATCCTGGTCTCCTCAAGAGCAAGACTCCACTTTTCACAGACCATCTGACCATCAAACTAAATATATATATATTACAGTTATCATGTAATCTTGGCTCAAACAAAGGTTTAGAGGAGGAGCACAAAGAGATTTCATTTTCATTTTTTCACTGATGGCTTCAGAGGAAAACATACTTTGGTTGACTTTATGCTTTCTAGAAATGCCAAGTACAAGACAGAGCCACACACCTATTGAGTGATTTGTGTTTTTAAAAGCCTGGAATTGGAAGGGGTCAGGGAAAGCAGCATTCTCTCTTTTATCTTCTTAACTTTAAATAAACAATGAGCTCATTGGTCCCTCTATACATTCTTTTTACATTAGCTAAAAAGGATTTCACTCTATCAAGTATGTTCTTCTGCAGGGAAAATCCCTGTCTGGGGTTCTTAACCGTTCTGGGGGTCAGAGGTCCCTTTGAGGGTCAGAGGTCCCTTTGAGAATCAGAGGAAGGCAATGACCCTGAGACCTGGGAGGTAGGGGGGCCTGGAAAAGGTGGGCAGTACATATGTGCAATAAGCACATATATACACAGTTTTGCAGCTAGTCTTAGGAAGTTTGTGGATCCCAAGTTAATCAACTCCTATCAGAGTATCAAGCTGACTGCTATATTCTACAAAAGACTGTACTTCGTTATGTGTGTTCTACAAAAACTGGTATTACTATTACTTTGAAGGGAAAATGTCTCCATAGTGAATGAGTCTGGAAAATTCTGGGCTTAAAATGAGTCTTCAAAATAATTTTTTAAAATGCTTTAGTAAATGAATGCTCACCGCACCTCCCCGAAAAGATGCTGTATGTGGAGCCGTTCCCTGAGTGCTCTGAGCACAGAACCCCCCTTTCAACATCCACCCTTGAACTGCCTTTTCTAACTGGTGGCCTAAGAAACACTCTGAGAAATAAGTTATTCCTCATGTCCCTACCACATTCCTAGATCCATCAACGAATCTGGCTGAAGGAGATCATCTCCTATGAGAAAAAAGTCAATCAATAACACTACCGGTGAATGTTGAGACGTAGGTATTAAAAACAGATAAGTGTCCCCTTATTTTGATGGAACTTTTTACTCTTTATCGAAACCTTTGGCCTTTTAAACGTAACGTGAGTGTGGTTAGAGCATGTTTCTAAGCAAGCCTCTCTCTTCTTCAGTTTTCCCACATGTTAAACATGGGTGAAAAATAGTACCTACTATGTATGCCATTACTGTGAGAATTAAATGAGTTAATACACATAAAGCACTTCAGTTGGTGTCCAGCAGAGAAGTGCCCAATAAATATTAGCTATAATTCTTATTTTCTGTGGCTACCTTAATATATTTTGCTGCTTAAGTATTGCTCGATCGGCTCAGAATATTTTAGATAGTCAGAGAGAGGTGATAAGTATTAGTATTTTCAGAAGCAGGCAGGTAGCTACTGTTTCTCAGAGTATCTGAATATAAACTGAAATATTTGGGAGAAAGATAGTCAGATATTTGGGAAAATATCCATTTTCTATCCAGAGAGTTGGATACATTTCCATTTTGTTCTGTACAGATACGCAGAGCTACATCAACATTTAGATACTTGGTTAAAGAGGCAATAAAGACAGATCAATCTTCCTGCCAGCACTGCCCCATCTTCATACGACAGTTCTTTTGCATTAGTTAATTTTTTAGGGTAAAATGATATAGAGGACACAATTAGGGTCTGAGGTATTTAATGGCAAAACCACAGCCCACAGTTTTTAAAAAAAGTCATTATTATTGATATAAGGACAAAAAGCATAAGGATGATAGATGACTCAAGCCTAGCTTAGTTCTACTTTGTCTACTTAGTTCTACTTAGTTCTCCTTTGACCTGATTCATTATCATAAACCCAGCTAGAAGGGACTGGGGAAAGTCTCTTCTTCCTTCTACTGGTCTCCCTTTTCCCATTGCTTTGCTTGTCACTAAAACCCACTTACCACATGATAGCCAGCTTGTTCCCCTACTTATTACTCTCCAGTGACTTATTATGCTTAGATGGGAATCCTTAACTCAGTCTATGAGGCCCCAGATGATATGGTCTGCTGCTGCCTCTGACCCCTCATTTCACGTCACTCTTCCCCATCTTGGCCTGCTATTTTTCTGTTCCTTGAACCAAGCTCCTTCCTGCCTCGGAGGCTTTGCACTTGCCATTGCCTCTGCCTGGAATGTTTATCCCCCAGATCAAGCCTGACCTGACTTCATCTTACCATCTGAGCTGGTAGGAGATGATAAATGACATGTCTTCCAACAGGCATTCCCTGACCACTCAACCTAAGGTGGCCTCCTACTCTTCCTCTCCCTACTTAAGTCTATCATACCACCAGTTTTATTTCCCTTAAAGTACCAATATTTATTTGACATTAATAAATTAATATTAGCACAAAATTGTTCTTATTAGTTATCTGCACGGCACAAGGGAAATCTTTCATCTGTTCTAACTTTATGGAAGTTATTTAGCTATTGTTATTGACCTATAAGTCCCAGCCACTATGATAAACATTAACTCATTTTTTATGACTCACAGTAAATTGCAAGGTATATATCTCAACATTAATTTTAAAACACTCCTTTGGTGTAGGAATAGTGGTAACGCCTAGAAGAAACTAAAGTTTACATAGTTCATATGCAAAGTGTTTTACAGTTTTCAAATAATGGGCCTCTCTGCTTTTTTGTTGATCCTGTAACAACCCTGAAAGGATCAAAATTTTATGAAGTCATACAATTTCAGCACTAGAAGACCATGAAAAAGCCTCAGAACCATCAAGTCATCTAATATTTGAATCCCTTCCATAATGTTCCTACACAGTACTTGTCCTCCATTAATAACAGATTCACAGCCTCTTAAGGTAACCCTTTCTTCTTTGGAGACGTCTGACTTTTAGAAAATCTAAAAAGATGAGGTGAGACAGGATCACATTAACTTCTACCCATTGGTCTGATTTCAGTATCTTAAATCTCAGTGGAATAAACCTAATCTCTCTTAAACACAATAGCTTTTTATGTTTCTGAAGACAATTGTAATATCCCCTTAACTTTTCTCTTCTCTGGGATACCATCATTAGTTCTTTCAACTATTCTTAACACGCCATTGTTTCAAGTTCTCACTGGGGGCAATCTTCTTAATTTACACCACTGTCTCTAGAGTTCTCTTAGCAGGTGGGGCCCAGAAACGAGCCCCTTGCCACAAGTGACCTGATCACTGCAGAATAAAAACAATCTGTCGAAACCTATGTTCCTGTTGTCAAAACAACAACAACAAAATATATAAAACCACCCAGGAGTTTAACACAGAGAAGGGAAACAATAAAAGGAAAGAATCTGGAAAATACTGGCCTCCCTTTTACCCCCCAAACCTCGACCACTCTCTAATCATTTCCTGTCTCTTTATTTCCTTTTTTTGCAATTAAATTTGAGATCACTATGATAGTCTCTCTAAATTTATAAAGATAAAAAATCCTACTTAGCTCAAATTACATGAAATTGCCAATATGTGGTTACTTTAACTTACAAAAATAGCATTTTTTAAATCAAACCCACAATGAGCTGTCACCTCATGCCTGTTAGAATGACTATCATCAAAAAGATAAGAGATAGGTGCTGGCAAAGATGTGGAGCAAAGGGAATCCTTGTGCACTGTTGGTAGGAATGTAAATTGGTACAGCTGCTATGGAAAACAGTATTGAGTTTCCTCAAAACATTGAAAATGGAACTACCATATGATCCAACAATTCCACTCCTGGGTATACATTCAAAGGAAATGAAATCAGGATCTTGAAGAGATATCTGCACTGCCATGTTCACTGCAGCATTGTTCACAATAGCCAAGACAACCTAAGTGTCTGACAACAGATGAGTGGATAAAGAAGATGTAGTGTATGCGTATATGTATATATACACACAATGAAATATTATTCAGCCATGAGAAAGAAGGAAATCCTGCCATTTGTGACAACATAGATGAAACTAGAGGGCATTATGCTAAGTGAAATTCGTCAGACAGTGAAAGACAAATACTGTATGATATCATTATACGTGGAATCTAAAAACTGAGACCAGATGGTGTTTACCAGGGACGGCGGATAGAGGGTAAGGGGGTGTATGTGGAATGGGGAGATGTTTGTCCAAAGGTACAAACTTTCAGTTACAAGATGAATAAGTTTGGGGTATCTAACGTAGGGCAGTGATGAGTTAACAATACTGCACTATATTCTTGAAAGTTGCTAAAAAGGTAGATGTGAAATATTCACAGCACATAAAAGAAATGGTAATTTTGTGAGATGATAGAGTTGTCAGCTAACGATATGTGGGTAATTATTCTGCAATGTATTAGTGTACCAAATTAGCATGGTGTACACCTTAAACTTACAAGATGCTATATATTGTTTATATCTCAATAAAGCTGGAAAAAATAGTGATTTCTTAGAACTCGACCCACTATATCATGTATATAAGAACAAAGTACACTATCAACATTGTTCAGGGGCTTCCCTGGTGGCGCAGTGGTTGAGAGTCCGCCTGCTGATGCAGGGGACACGGGTTCGTGCCCTGGTCTGGGAGGATCCCACATGCCGCGGAGCGGCTGGGCCCGTGAGCCATGGCTGCTGAGCCTGCGCGTCCGGAGCCTGTGCTCCGCACCGGGAGAGGCCACAACAGTGAGAGGCCCGCGTACCGCAAAAAAATAAATAAAACATTGTTCAGGTGAAGAAATTAGTTAGTGGAGAGTAAACTTGCCCAGGATCACAAGCCAGGTAGTGACAAGAGCAAAATCAGAAGCCAGACTCCTGACCCAAGGCTCCTGTCACCGTGTCACACAGTCTCTACCTGAGGGCAGCCTTTCGGATTCCTAGAGAGGAAGTGAATGTGTTATACTGCCAGGCGGATTCCATCATCTTCTCCACATTAAAAAAATGTAGAAACTGAATCTCAGGGAAGTTTATTACCTTAGCTAAAATCACAAATCAGGGAGCTGGGAATTGAAACACGGGGGCTCTGACCAAGTGTGACAGTTTCATTATTTCACTGCTACCATTTGCCTTTACTATTAATAGTTCCTGGTTGTGAGGGGTTTTCTGACTTTTTTTTAACTTGAAAAAGTCAATAGGAGCAAAATGACCAAAATTTGCTTTCTCATTTTAATGTATGTTTTTTTATAAGTCATTTCTCCCTCCAAGTACACAAGAAACCCTACTTGTTTTACATCTTTAGGCAGTGGAAGCCATGGAGATAATTTGGAAAAGCTTGTGAGGCAAAAAGCACTTGTACCAAAGCCATCGCCAGGTTCAGGTTTTGCTCCATCGCAGGTTTACATCTAAATTATGAAAGTTTTCTACAAACTGGGTTCAGAGGGAAAGTGCTGAGTCATTTCCATTATTGCATGGATCCTGCATAGGGTATCCACGTGTGAGGAAGTCGAACAGTCACTCAGGTTTCTTTAATTTCTCTCAGATAGATGGAATTACCAAATCATGTCTGTGCATCTATTAAAGTGATTCATGCTTAAGCTTAGATATTCGATAGTTTTATCTCTGATCTTCTATCAGGTGAGGGACTGGCAGTTCCAGGAGCCTCCATTATAAAGTCATACAATTCAGTAAATTCAACAGCATCCTAAATTTAAAAAAACAAGCTTCCTCCCAACTGGTAGTTCTTCAGATCTCACAGCACCAGCAGCTGAAATAGCAATAACCACATCAGAGTCATGAGAATTACAGTAGTTCAGAAAATAACTTAACCATGTGAGGGAAAAAATGAAATTACTCTGTACTTAGGTCTCTATTTTCTTTGAGGAGTACTTTTAAAATGAATTTCTGCCAAGTGGGGCTCAAGCCAAACCTTCTCTCCTTCACAGCTCACCTTTCCTTAGTTAAAATGCAGAAGTCATGACAGCATCCTTTCCATGGCTCATGGTGTGTGGGTAACACAGACAACCAGCAATTATTCAATGAGGCGGGCAAATTAATGCCAAAAGCAGGGGGCAGGGGGTCGAGATTGCTGTTGAGTTCAGCTGTGAGTGATGGCAGAGTCCTCATTTTCTAATATTAATATTGATCCCCACTTAGCCATTTGTTTATAATACACAAGAGGTAACATTTATCTCTGCCCCAATGCCGTAGCAGCTGGTCCTTTAATATAAACACATTCTTAGCACAGATGAAGCTGCAAAGATAGGCAGACCTGGCCACCCACTCCTGGCTCATGGGCTCATGACCACCTGCCAGAGTAAAGAGAAAAACACCAGAAGAGGAGCCACTTGGGGAATCCAATCTGGAGCTTTCAGGTAGTGAGAGGATAAAGAGGAGATTAGGGATTGAAATCAACTTCAGTAAATTATGCATAACTTGTGCAAGTTCTGAAAGTAAATTAGTTTCAGAAGAAGCTGTTATATGTTTCCATCCTGTAGCAAGTTAATGATGTAAGAATACATAAAATGTATGCATACTCCTGAGTAAAGATTGTTACAAAAAAAAGAAAAAACAGCATTAACATGGCACCTGTTAATGCACAGAAATCTCTTGCATTCCTATACACTAATGATGAAAACTCTGAAAGAGAAATTAAGGAAACACTACTCCCATTTACCATTGCAACAAAAAGAATAAAATACCTAGGAATAAACCTACCTAGGGAGACAAAAGACCTGTATGCATAAAACTAAAAGACACTGATGAAAGAAATTAAAGATGATACCAACAGATGGAGAGATATACCATGTTCTTGGATTGGAAGAATCAATATTGTGAAAATGACTATACTACCCAAAGCAATCTACAGTACAATCCCTATCAAATTACCAATGGCATTTTTTATGGAACTAGAACAAAAATTCTTAAAATTTGTATGGAGACACAAAAGACCCTGAATAGCCAAAGCAGTCTTGAGGGAAAACAAAACGGAGCTGGAGGAATCAGACTCCCCAACTTCAGACTATACTATAAAGCTACAGTAATCAAGACAATATGGTACTGCCAGAAAAACAGAAACATAGATCAATGGAACAAGATAGAAAGCCCAGAGATAAACCCACGCACCTATGGTCAACTAATCTGACAGAGGAGGCAAGGATATACAATGGAGAAAAGACAGTCTCTTCAATAAGTGGTGCTGGGAAAACTGGACATCTACATGTAAAAGAATGAAATTAGAACAGTACCTAACACCATACACAAACATAAACTCAAAATGGATTAAAGACCTAAACGTAAGACCGGACACTATAAAACTCTTAGAGGAAAACATAGGAAGAACACTCTTTGACATAAATTTTTGATCCACCTCCTAGAGTAATGGAAATAAAAACAAAAATAAACAAATGGGACCTAATGAAACTTCAAAGCTTTTGCACAGCAAAGGAAACCATAAACAAGATGAAAAGACAACGCTCAGAATGGGAGAAAATATCTGCAAACAAATCAATGGACAAAGGATTAATCTCCAAAATATATAAACAGCTCATGCAGCTCAATAATAAAAAAACAAACAACCCAATCCAAAAATGGGCAGAAGACATAAATAGACACTTCTCCAAAGAAGAAATACAGATGGCCAAGAAGCACATGAAAACCTTCTGAACATCACTAATTTAGAGAAATGCAAATCAAAACTACAATGAGGTATCACCTCACACCAGTTAGAATGGGCATCATCAGAAAATCTACAAACAACAAATGCTGCAGAGGGTGTGGAGAAAAGGGAACCCTCTTGCACTGTTGGTGGGAATGTAAACTGATACAGCCCCTATGGAGAACAGCATGGAGGTTCCTTAAAAAACTAAAAATAGAATTACCATATGATCCAGCAATCCCACTACTGGGCATATACCCAGAGAAAACCATAGTTCAAAAACACACATGCACCCCAATGTTCATTGCAGCGCTATTTACAATAGCCAGGTCATGGAAACAACCTAAATGTCCATCGACAGATGAATGGATAAAGAAGACGTGGAATATTACTTGGCCATAAATAGGAACAAAACTGGGTCATTTGTAGAGACGTGCATGGATCTAGAGACTGTCATACAGAGTGAAGTAAGTCAGAAAGAGAAAAACAAATATCGTATGTTAACGCATATATGTGGAGCCTAGAAAAATGGTACAGATGAACCAGTTTGCAGGGCAGAAATTGAGATACAGATGTAGAGAACAAACGTATGGACACCAAGGGGGGAAAGCCGAGGCGGGGTGGGGGTGTGATGAATCGGGCGATTGGGATTGACATGTATACACTGATGTGTATAAAATTGATGACTAATAAGAACCTGCTGTATAAAAAAATTAATAAAATTAAATCAACAAAACAAAACATGGCACCTGTATAAAAGGGAGACCCCCAAATCTCCAAACCATTGCCTAAACAGCCATATTAACTTTGTGTGTTTTAGTTAGAGGCATTGGTAATCACGTTAGGATGAATAAGTAGAATGAAAACTACAGTAGCATCTGCAAGAGGGATGGTTTAATATTGCCACCGAGAAAGTAATTTTAGTGTTTCCCAAATCTAGGATATTTCTGTTCTCATTCTTAAGTGAACTTTGCTGTGCTTTGGCACTGATCTTGCTACTTCTCTGTAAACTCAATGAGATTGAAAAGCAAAGTGGTTACTCCCCAAGGGCCTTCCAACCGACACCTCTACAAATCTTGGATCATGTTGGGATCACAGAAAACATAAAAAATGCAAGCAATGCAGGAAAACAAGCAAAACAACTAGCAGGCTGTATCTCTCCAGCAAATATATGTAGGACTTTCCACATGTCAACACGTTCTGATTGTGGTAGTCAGGACCTATTTTTCTGCTGACGATGTGAAGAAACAGTGCCAAATAATTATTACTTGGAATTAACAAATGCCTTTTAGATCAAGTTATTTTTTCCTTAGTCTGCCCTTCCTTCTTCCAAATGTATAGAGGAAAAAGTAATTTGTTCTGGCACAGTAGAAAAATGTGGAAATAAAAGAAGCAATTTTGCATTTTCTCTATATTGGAGTATTAGCTCTATTTTGCAGGTAATCAACTTTCCTGGGAGTGAAGTGCTCTGTTTTTTGGGGAGGGTGAACTCTTCACTAGGCAGATGTTGAGCAAAGCCATTTCTTAAGTGGGCTCTTTGCAGAAGTGGCTTGCTTCACATTAAGGCAGAGTCAGAGCTACAAGTGGCCCATGGGACACCACAACCAAAGCAGTTTCTCATGTAACTGACTGTCGGGGGTAGAGCCCACACAGGAATATGACTGTCAGTGGAAGCTCCCACTATCATACTCTGTTAGTGAAACAGAGGCAGTTTAAATGTCAGGATTCAGGTTCCCTCAGTTTCCTTACTAGCAGATTAAAAGGATGAGTAGAAATGAAAACTAGGAGATAGCTTCAAGGTGGCGGAGGAGTAAGACGTGGACATCACCTTCCTCTCCCTAAATACATCAAAAATATATCTATATGTGGAACAGCGCCTACAGAACACCTACTGAATGCTGGCAGAAGACCTCAGACTTCCCCAAAGGCAAGAAACTCCCCACCTACCTCGGTAAGGCAAAAGATGGAAGAAAAAACAGAGGCAAAAGAATAGGGACGGGACCTGCCCCTTTGGGAGGGAGTTATGAAGGAAGAAAAGTTTCCACACACTAGGAAGCTCCTTCACTGGCCGAGATGGGGAGTGCACAGGGGGGAAGCTTCAGAGCCACGGAGGAGAGAACAGGAACAGCGGTGCAGAGGGCAAAGCGGAGAGATTCCCACACAGAGGATCAGTGCTGACCAGCACTCACCAGCCCAAGAGGCTTGTCCGCTCACCTGCCAGGGCAGGTGGGGGCTGGGAGCTGAGGCTTGGGCTTCACAGGTCAGATCCCAGGGAGAGGACTGGGGTTGGCTAGGTGAACACAGCCTGAAGCGGGCTAGTGCGCCACAGCTAGCCAGGAGGGGGTCCGGGAAAAAACCTGGAACTGCCTAAAGGTCAAGAGACCATTGTTTCAGGGTGAGAAAGGAGAGGGGATTCAGAACACTGCCTAAATGAGCTCCAGAGACAGGCGTGAGCTGCAAATATCAGCACGGACACCAGAGAGAGGCATAAAAAGCTCAGGCTGCTACTGCAATCACCAAGAAGCCTGTGTGCGAGCACAGGTCACTATCCACACCTCCCCTCCTGGGAGCCTGTGCAGCCCGCCACTGCCAGGGTCCCCTGATCCAGGGACAACTTGACCAGGAGAACACATGGCGCACCTCAGGCTATTGCAACATCATGCCGGCCTCTGCCACCGAAGGCTCACCCCGCATTCCGTACCCCTCCCTCCCCCCAGCCTGAGTGAGCCAGAGTTCCCGAAGCAGCGGCTCCTTTAACCCCGTCCTGTCTGAGCGAAGAACAGACGCCCTCAGGCAACCTACAGGCAGAGGCGGGGCCAAATCCAAAGCTGAGCCCCTGGGAGCTGTGAGAACAAAGAAGAGAAAGGGAAATCTCTCCCAGCAGCATTAGGAGCAGTGGATTAAATCTCCACAATCCACTTGATGTACCTGCATCTGTGGAATACCTGAACAGACAACGAATCAACCCAAAACTGAGGCGGTGGACTTTGGGAGCAACTGTAGACTTGGGGTTTGCTTTCTGCATGTAATTTGTTTCTGGTTTCAAGTTTATTTTAGTTTAGTATTTACAGCTTATTATCATTGGTAGATTTGTTTACTGATTTGGTTGCTCTCTTCCTTTTTTTTTAATATACATTTTTCCTTTTCTGAGTATATGTATGTATGGCTCTTTGTGTGATTTTGTCTGTATAGCTTTCCTTATCCATATGTCCTAGGGTTCTGTCCAGTTTTTTTTTTTTAATATAGTTTTTAGTGCTTGTTATCATTGGTGGATTTGTTTTTTGGTTTGGTTTCTATCTTCTTTCCTTCTTTCTTTTTATTACTTTTTAATTTTTAATATTTTTTAATTTTTAATTTTAATAACTTTATTTTATTTTTCTTTCTTTCTTTCTTTTTCTCCCTTTTCTTCTGAGCCACGTGGCTGACAGGGTCTTGGTGCTCCTGCCGGGTGTCAGGCGTGAGCCTCTGAGGTGGGAGAGCCGATGTCAGGACACTGGTCTACCAGAGACCTCCTGGGACCATGTAATATCAAACAGTGAAAGCTCTCTCAGAGGTCTCCATCTCAACACTAAGACCCAGCTGCACTCAATGACCAGCAAGCTACAGTGCTGGACACCCTATGCCAAACAACTAACAAGACAGGAAAACAAACCTACTGATTAGCAGAGAGGCTGCGTGAAATCATAATAAGGTCACAGACACCCCAAAACACACCACCAGACGTAGTCCTGCCCACCAGAAAGAAAAGATTCACCCTCATCCACCAGAACACCGGCACCAGTCCGCTCAACCAGGAAGCCTACACAACCCACTGAACCAACCTTACCCACTGGGGGCAGACACCAAAAACAACAGGAACTACGAACCTGCAGCCTGCAAAAAGGAGACTCTGAACACAGTAAGTTAAGCAAAATGAGAAGACAGACAAACACACAGCAGATGAAGGAGCAAGGTAAAACCCCACCAGACCAAACAAATGAAGAGGAAATAGGCAGTCTACCTGAAAAAGAATTCAGAGTAATAATAGTAAAGATGATCCAAAATCTTGGAAATAGAATGGAGGAAAAACAAGAAACGTTTCACAAGGACCTAGAAGAACTAAAGAGCAAACAAACAATGATGAACAACACAATAACTTAAATTAAAAATTCTCTAGAAGGAATCAATAGCAGAATAACTGAGACAGAAAAACGGATAATTGACACGGAAGATAAAATAGTGGAAATAACGACTGCAGAGAAGAATAAAGAAAAAAGAATGAAAAGAATTGAGGACAGTCTCAGAGACCTCTGGGACAACATTAAACGCACCAATGTTCGAATTATAGGGGTCCCAGAAAAAGAAGAGAAAAAGAAAGAGACTGAGAAAATATTTGAAGAGATTATAGTTGAAAATTTCCCTAATATGGGGAAGGAAATAGTCAATCAACTCCAGGAAGTGCAGAGTCCCATACAGGATAAAAACAAGGTGAAACACAGCAAGACTCGCATTAATCAAACTATCAAAAATTAAATACAAAGAAAGAATATTAAAAGCAGCAAGGGAGGGCTTCCCTGGTGGCACAGTGGTTAGGAATCCGCCTGCCAATGCAGGGGACACGGGTTCGAGCCCTGGTCCTGGAAGATCCCACAAGCCATGGAGCAGCTAAGCCCGTACGCCACAACTACTGAGCCTGCGCTCTGGAGCCTGCGAGCCACAACCACTGAGCCTGCGTGCCACAGCTACTGAAGCCTGTGTGCCTAGAGCCTGTGAACTGCAACAGGAGAGGCCACCACAGTGAGAAGACCGCACACCACAGCGAGGAGTGGCCCCCGCTCACCACAACTGGAGAAAGCCCGTGCGCAGCAACGAGGACTCAACATAGTCAAAAATAAATGTGAAAAAAAGCAGCAAGGGAAAAACAACAAATAACATACAAGGGAATCCCCATAAGGTTAACAGATGATCTTTCAACAGAAACTCTGCAAGCCAGAAGGGTGTGGCAGGACATATTTAAAGTGATGAAAGGAAAAAACCTACAACCAAGATTATGCTACCCAGCAGGGATCTCAGATTCGATGGAGAAATTAAAACCTTTATAGACAAGCAAAAGCTAAGAGAATTCAGCACCACCAAACCAGCTTTACAACAAATGCTAAAGGAAATTCTCTAGGCAGGAAACACAACAGAAGGGAAAGAACTACAAAAACAAACCCAAAACAATTAACAAAATGGTAACAGGAACACACATATCGATAATTACCTTAAATGTAAATGGATTAAACGCTCCAACCAAAAGATATAGACTGGATGAATGGATACAAAACCAAGACCCATACATATGCTGTCTACAAGAGACCCACTTCAGACCTAGGGACACATATAGACTGAAAGTGAAGGAATGGAAAAAGATATTCCAGGCAAGGAGAAATCAAAAGAAAGCTGGAGTAGCAATTCTCATATCAAGCAAAATAGCCTTTAAAGCAAAGACTATTACAAGAGACAAAGAAGGACACTACATAACGATCAAGGGATCAACCCAAGAAGAAGATATAACAACTGTAAAGATTTATGCACCTAACATAGGAGCACCTCAATACATAAGGCAAATTCTAACAGCCATAAAAGGGGAAATTGACAGTAACACATTCATAGTAGGGTACTTTAACACCCCACTTTCACCAATGGACAGATCATCCAAAATGAAAATAAATAAGGAAACACAAGCTTTGGATGATACATTAAACAAGATGGACTTAATTGATATTTTTAGGACATTCCATCCAAAAACAACAGAATACACTTTCTTCTCAAGTGCTCATGGAACATGCTCCAGGACCACGACAGATCATATCTTGGCTCACAAATCAAGCCTTGGTAAATTTAAGAAAACTGAAATCGTATCAAGTATCTCTTCCTACCACAATGCTATGAGGCTAGAAATCAATTACAGGAAAAAAATCTGTAAAAAAAAAAAAAAAAAAACAAGAACACATGGAGAATAAACAATACACTACTAAATAACCAAGAGATCACTGAAGAAATCAAAGAGGAAATCAAAAAATACCTAGAAACAAACGACACTGAAAACACCATGACCCAAAACCTATGGGATGCAGCAAAAGCAGTTCTAAGCAATAAATCCTACCTCAAGAAACAACAAACAACTCAAATAAACAACCTAACTTTACACCTAAAGCAGAGAGAAAGAACCAAAATCCCCCAAAGTTAACAGAAGGAAGGAAATCATAAAGATCAGATCAGAAATATATGAAAAAGAAATGAAGAAAACAACAGATAAGATCAATAAAACTAAAAGCTGGTTCTTTGAGAAGATAAACAAAACTGATAAACCACTAGCCGGACTCACCAAGAAAAAAGGGAGAAGACTCAAATCAACAGAATTAGAAACGAAAAAGGAGAAATAACAACTGACACTGCAGAAAAACAAAGGATCATGAGAGATTACTACAAGCAACTATATGCCAATAAAATGGACAACCTGGAAGAAATGGACAAATTCTTAGAAAAGTACAACCTCCTGAGACAGAACCAGGAAGAAACAGAAAATATAAACAGACCAGTCACAAGCACTGAAATTGAAACTGTGATTAAAAATTCTCCAACAAACAAAAGCCCAGGATCAGATGGATTCACAGGGGAATTCTAACATTTAGAGAAGAGCTAACACCTACCCTTCTGAAACTCTTCCAAAATATAGCAGAGGGAGCAACACTCCCAAACTCATTCTACAAGGCCACCATTACCCTGATACCAAAAACAAAGATGTCACAAGAAAAGAAAACTACAGACCAATATCACTGATGAACATAGATGTAAAAATCCTCAACAAAATACTAGCAAACAGAATCCAACAGCACATTAAAAGGATCATACACCATGATTAAGTGGGGTTTATCCCAGGAATGCAAGGATTCTTCAATATATGCAAATCAATCAATGTGACATACCATATTAACAAATTTAAGGAGAAAAACCATATGATCATCTCAATAAGTGCAGAAAAATCTTTCAACAAAATTCAGCACCCATTGACGATAAAAACTCTCCAGAAAGTAGGCATAGAGGGAAGTTACCTCAACATAATAAAGGCCATATATGACAAATGCACAGCCAACATCATTCTCAATGATGAAAAACTGAAACCATCTCCACTAAAATCAGGAATAAGACAAGGTTGCTCACTCTGACCACTATTATTCAAAGTAGTTTTGGAAGTTTTAGCCACAGCAATCGGAGAAGAAAAAGAAATAAAAGGAATCCAAATCAGAAAAGGAGAAGAAAAGCTGTCACTATCTGGAGATGACATGATACTATACATAGTGAATCCTAAAGATGCTACCAGAAAACTACTAGAGCTACTCAATGAATGTGGTAAAGTAGCAGGACACAAAATTAATGTACAGACATCTCTTGCATTCTTATACACTAGTGATGAAAAATCTGAAAGAGAAATTAAGGAAACACTCCCATTTACCACTGAAATAAAAAGAATAAAATACCTAGGAATAAACCTATGTAAGGAGACAAAAAGACCTGTATGCATAAAACTATAAGAAACTGATGAAAAAATTTAAAGATGATACAAACAGATGGAGAGATATACCATGTCCTTGGATTGGAAGGAACAACATTGGGAAAATGACCATATTACCCAAAGCAATCTACAGATTCAATGTAATCCCTATCAAACTACCAATGGCATTTTTCATAGAACTAGAACAAAAAATTTCACAATTTGTATGGAAACACAAAAGACCCCGAAGAGCCAAAGCAATCTTGAGAAAGAAAACTGGAGCTGGAAGAATCAGGCTTCCTGACTTGAGACTATACTACAAAGCTACAGTAATCAAGACAGTATGATAATGGCACAAAAACAGAAATATAGATCAATGGAACAGGATAGAAAGTCCAGAGATAAACCCATGCACATATGGTCACCTCATTTTTGATAAAGGAGGCAAGAATATACAATGGGGAAAAGGAAGCCTCTTCAATAAGTGGTGCTGGGAAAACTGGACAGCTACATGCAAAAGAATGAAATTAGAACACTGTCTAACACCATACACAAAAATAAACTCAAAATGGAGTAAAGATCTAAATGTAAGGCCAGACACTATAAAACTCCTAGAGGAAAACATAGGCAGGACACTCTATGACATAAATCACAGCAAGATCCTTTGTGACCCACCTCCTATAGAAATGGAAATAAAAACAAAAATAAACAAATGGGACCTAATGAAACTTAAAAGCTTTTGCACAGCAAAGGAAACCATAAACAAGATGAAAAGACAACCCTCAGAATGGAAGAAAATATTTGCAAATGAAGCAACTGACAAAGGATTAATCTCCAAAATTTATAAGCAGCTCATGCAGCTCAATATCAAAAAACCAAACAACCCAATCCAAAAATGGGCAGAAGACCTAAATAGACATTTCTCCAAAGAAGATATACAGATTGCCAACAAACACATGAAAGGATGCTCAACATCACTAATCATTAGAGAAAAGCAAGTCAAAACTACAATGAGGTATCACCTCACACTGGTCAGAATGGCCATCATCAAAATATCCAGAAACAATAAATGTTGGAGAGTGTGTGGAGAAAAGGGAACCCTCTTGCCCTGCTGGTGGGAATGTAAATTGATACAGCCACTATGGAGAACAGTATGGAGGGTCTTTAAAAAACTACAAATAGAACTACCATATGACCCAGCAATCCCACTACTGGGCATATACCCTGAGAAAGCCATAATTCAAAAAGAGTCATGTACCACA
Organism: Delphinapterus leucas; assembly: GCF_059928025.1. Classification (NCBI taxonomy): domain Eukaryota; kingdom Metazoa; phylum Chordata; class Mammalia; order Artiodactyla; family Monodontidae; genus Delphinapterus; species Delphinapterus leucas. The sequence continues at coordinate 22,908,755 of NC_143136.1, read as the reverse complement.
GTGTTCATTGCAGCTCTGTTTACAATAGCCAGGACATGGAAGCAACCTAAGTATCCATCGACAGATGTATGGATAAAGAAGATGTGGCACATATATACAATGGAATATCACTCAGCTATAAAAAGAAACGAAATTGAGTTATTTGTAGTGAGGTGGATGGACCTAGAGTCTGTCATACAGAGTGAAGTCAGAAAGAGAAAAACAAATACCATATGCTATCACATATATATGGAATCTAAAAAAAAAAAATGGTTCTGAAGAACCTAGGGGCAGGGCAGGAATAAAGATGCAGACGTAGAGAATGGACTCAAGGACACAGGGAGGGGAAGGGTAAGCTGAGACGAAGTGAGAGAGTGGAATGGACATATATACACTACCAAATGTAAGAAATACAGCTAGTGGGAAGCAGCCACATAGCACAGGGAGATCAGCTCGGTGCTTTGTGTCTACCTAGTGGGGTGGGATAGGGAGGGTGGGAGGGAGACGCAAGAGGGAGGAGATATGGGGATATATGTTTATGTATAGCTGATTCACTTTGTTATACAGCACAAACTAACACACAATTGTAAAGCAATTATATACTCCAGTAAAGATGTTAAAAGAAAAAAAAAAGAAATGAAAACTATAGTAACATACTCAGTTGCAATATTATTATATTTCCCCTTACACAAATTTTATATTTCTGCAATGCACAGTCTTTCCTCCAAAAGGAGCTATCACTTAATACTTGCTATTTCTCTGTAGGCTCAGTAAGATTAGGGGAAGAAAAAGAAATCTAATTCTCTGGGAATTTCCACAAAACATGGTTATAAACCTTTAGATCACAGAATGCACAGGTAGCCATGGAGATAGGAAACAGACCAAGGACTGACAAAAACCTGCTCTATGACTGACATAATCCAATCCACTTCCAATCACAGTGAAACACCTGAACAGCACTTGGTACACAGTAGGAAAGCAATAAATAGCCAAACGTCACAGTAAGGGTAGTAATAATATTAGGCGTTATCATCTTTACTTCAGATTCTAGATGTAAAAACTGGCAATAAAATCTGATTTCTTGCTTTATTCACATGGATACTGAGGTTAAGAATGTGCATTTTTTGATAAGTATACTAGGAAAAAAATTATAACTCACTTCATTGGATCCACACTAAGAAACAGACCCCACATATGCGACATGAGTAGCCTTTCCACTGACGTGTAGGATCAACCAAATTCCCACCATTTCTTCCAATGGTCTAATAAAAATTTTATGAATATGTTGAAATGTCTTTTAAATCCATCTCTATTCTGTTGGTACCAAAATTAGGAGAGAAGGAGAAAGGCTAACATCTCTGATTTTTAACTCCACAGTAATGTTACTGGCTTTTACAAAACGATCGAATTTTGTGTGCGTGTTGCTGTATGGTTTTGGTTTTTGTGTTTTTTTTTGCCGTACGCGGGCCCCTCACCGCTGTGGCCTCTCCTGTTGCGGAGCACAGGCTCTGGACGTGCAGGCTCAGCGGCCATGGCTCACGGGCCCAGCCGCTCCGCGGCACGTGGGATCTTCCCGGACCGGGGCACGAACCCGCGTCCCCTGACTCAGCAGGCAGACTCCCAACCACTGCACCACCAGGGAAGCCCTGTATGTTTTGTTTTTAAGTCACATGTTTTTGAGCATAAGAGACTGACAATGGCAACTTTATCTATTTGGTGGTTTCAACTAACTGGGAATAGAAGGTGGGGTGGGGGGCAAGAAGCAGCGTTCACTTCAGATGTCAGTCTACAAACCTCAAACTTTCTCCCACCTGAGTCTCTGCCACCTGAGCCTGGATGGGAAGAGCCAGAGGCAACCCCATTAAAACCCATGAGGCCGGCCTGGGGAACTAGATGCCAGAGCCAGTGACCTTGTGCTGGAGGGATTGGCCCCTGGTAGGCTGACTTCCGTGTTCATTTTCACGACCCCCTCCCCTCAACCCAAAGTAGTTTCTGATACATAAACCAACTTCCAGAGTCATGGCTCTTTTTATATAACAAAACCCAGGAAAGCCCACCACCTCTACAAGCGAGCAGAATAGAATTCCGCCTGCCTCACTATACCTGATTCACAGCTCTGCTCATAATTACCTGATAAACCACTTAATCTCACCAAGCTCCAGTTTCTCTTGCAACCCAGAAACACAGAAATGTGCAAATCTACCTCATGGGACTGTTTGGAGCAGTCATTATAAATACGTATGTATATGTGTGCATACATATATATTTAAAGCACTAGTTTTATCAGATGCTGTAGCAATATTTAAAGATAAAGTCAGAATAATTGAATAAGCCTGCAGCTGTCACAGTCTGCTCTACACGAGGCTGTTAGTACTGAGCAGTCGACTCAGAGCTGTTCTTGTCAGGTCTCTACCCTCACCCCCAACTTGTACTGTGTAACTTCCACTCTGGATTCTCCCTGCCTCAACACGCATCCTTAAATCAATCTAGAGTGATGAACTCCCTTAAAAGGCTAGGGAGGGGAAACAGGAAAAAAGCCAAGGGATTTAATAAGTGTAATTGAAAAAATCAGATAAGAGACAGGATATATCCCTCAAAAGCACACTTGTTATTTCTATTCATATAAATGCAAATTCAGCCCAAGAGTAAAATCACATGGAATTCTCTGATTTAAGGCATTTGTCTAGTAAGTAACAGATCTTTTTCTGGTTTTAACCAACTAAGTGAAAAACAGGAGGTTTTAGGGACTGCCTATAACTTTGCCCTGAATTATCTGTATGAGGCTTCTATAATTTAAATTGTTGGGATTATCTATGGATAACGGCAGGCCGAGTTTAGCCATAAACCTTCCACGTAACCGTGACTTCTTGAGTACCTCTTCGAACAAAGATTTCTAAACTGTTTTCCTTGACTCATTGCCAATAAAATGGATGGAACGCTTTCAATTCTCTCTCTCTTGCTTGGTCGTACCTTCAGAACTCTAGCGCGTCTTGATTCCCTTCAGTTGCAGATATTGGTGGCTGAAATCAAGGGCCAAGCCGCAGAAAAGGTTCACAGAGTGACAGACTTAGGGCCAAATCGGACCCTCCGATTCACACCGTGTATCTCTTAGATGTGTGGTAAGTGTCCGAGGTACTGATAATACTGCAGCCAAGATGGTGAAATAGAGCCAACACTGAGCTGTACTGAAAAGCCATGTCGCATCCTAACGCCCATCTCACGGCACTGCAGCATCCTGCTCAGGTCACCACTGTCCTGGGCGCTATACATTTTCATTGCACACGCTGCAATTAAAATTTAGGATTTAAAAGAAATTGTTGCATTCCTTGTGTCTCCAAATCATTGCCTAGTACCCCTGGATTCTTTGACAGAAACATTTCAAAACTGAACTTGTGATATGGATGGAGTCTTAGGGACTCTTTTTGAGCACCTTCCACTTAAACAGAGATAACATCACCACCAACGAGAAAGCAGTGGTAGGGGTTGCAGAGAGTATATGGCTTCAAGTTGATGCATATCCCTAAGGGGCACCATTCACTCAGATCACAATGTGAACAGTGCCCCCTGGAGTTGTGCTGTGAAGAAATCCTTCAAGCTCACAGATATCCCTAGGGAAATCCTCCTAAAGAAAAACTGACTCACATAAATTAGAAATGTCCATTTAGGAGACATAGGTGCCGGTTCTTCTGCTCTCTGGGTCTTGACTTTTCTCATCTTCAACAAGAAGTTTACATGAGATCATCTCCAGTATTAACTCCAGCTCTTAGACTCATATTCTGAGTCAAGATCAATTCATAAATATCAAGTAATAGGACTGATGTAAATGTTTCCCTCTTTCAAGCAGTGTTTTTGTAACTAGTGTCATATTAGTGAAAACAGGAAGAAATTCCCAATCATCTTGTTTGTTTTGAAGTAGGCCTTTGGCAAGAGGTTAAATCCTTGGACAGCTGACCGGTTTAGTTTCTCTCACAACTAATGAAAATACTACATAAATATTAAAGACAAAATGGAATCATAAAGAAAAGTTTCATTGAAGTAGTATAGGCAGTATTTCAAAAATGATTTTAGGAGGTTCATTTCCCCCAAGCTGGAAGTATATTCTCTGAGCTAAATAATGAAATTTGCTTTAAATCAAACACAAACAAAGCAACATTCGTGATTTGGGAGAGTGAAATACACACACACACACACACACACACACACACAAATACAAAACTCTGTTCTTTCCCGTTTTCTCAAACTAACTTTTGCACACCACCATCCAAATTTTTTACTGAGCTTTACAGTCTGTCATTTGGTTTATAAAATAGATATACTGAAGATACATTTTCTGTAAAATTTCCCATGTCCCTCTCAACTCCTCGGGTCCAAGATTCTCACACTGCGTGAGGCCACACTCCCCAATCAAGAGTCCCTTGTATCCACACTGGCCTATTGAAATGTGAGCCAAGTTTGGTTTCCTGATGGAAAACACCAGGTTTATTGCATTTAAACAGACTTAGGGGCTTCCCTGGTGGCGCAGCAGTTGAGAGTCTACCTGCTAATGCAGGGGACACGGGTTCGAGCCCTGGTCTGGGAAGATCTCACATGCCATGGAGCAACTGGGCCCGTGAGCCACAACTACTGAGCCTGCGCGTCTGGAGCCTGTGCTCCGCGCAACAAGAGAGGCCACGACAGTGAGAGGCCCGCGCACCGCGATGAAGAGTGGTCCCCGCTCACTGCAGCTAGAGAAAGCCCTAGCGCAGAAACGAAGACCCAACACAGACAAAAATAAATAAGTAAATTTAAAAAAAAAAAAAACAGACTTAGGATCCACTTTAAAAACTATAATCTAAGTGGCACTAGGATTGCTTATAAACTATGTGCTTTTATTTTAGAAAATAAACAGAAGGGTGATTCTTAAAATTGTGCAAGTCGTCCCAATTTCAAACATTAGGTATTAGGCTGTCAGCCTAAATCAGGCTGGAAGCAGCTACACAGGACTGAGCTCAATTCGGTAAATGGAGTTTTATAACAGAAGTTAACAATCATCATAGAAATTCAAACACAAGTCACAAAAATGAAAACACACGCACACACGATATTTTATACCTGGGAACATCCAAGAGAGAAGACAGGGCTCTGACCTTACAAAGTGAGTAACTTATGCCCTTTTCTATAAGAGAATGGGCATACGTTGTCTCAGTTTCTCGGGCTTTCCATCCAAGGCTAATCTTTGCCCTGGACAGTCCTCCTGGCACACTCATTTAAATATTCTCCAGTACCTTTATTGGCATAAGAAAGGAGATGTGTTTATTCTGTTTTCTTACCCATTCATTATTACACTACACTCTGACCCCCATGAGAACCTATTTTCATCCACCTTGGAGTCCCACTGGCTAGCATGTTGTATGATACATAGTAAAGGCTCAGTAAATATTTTTTGGATTACTGAAAAAAAGAGTTCTTTTTTTTTTTCTTTCATGGAACACACATTTATTGAGTGCCACAGGGCCTTCCCGGCCTATAGTAGCACTCAATAAATATGTATCTAAGTTGTAGTGCGCTTTCAATTCAAGGTCAGCTTTCAGGATGAGAAAATACCTTAGATGGACTTGAATTCAGTTCTTAGACCAGCAGTGCCTTCTATATCCCCCATGATCACCATGTGTAGGAGTGAACTTCATGGCCTTGGCTACTTCCTGTATTGTTTGTATTCTTTTCAGCCAGCTAAGAGACGGCCTCCTCCTGGCTGGTACCTACTTAAACCATTATGGGAAATTTCAAACTTTGGTGACATCCAACTGAGGCTCAAAAACATAAAATTTGTGGGTAGGGCTTCCCTGCTGGCACAGTGGTTGAGAGTCCGCCTGCCGATGCAGGGGACGCGGGTTCGTGCCCCGGTCCGGGAAGATCCCACATGCCATGGAGCGGCTGGGCCCGTGAGCCAGGGCCGCTGAGCCTGCGCGTCCGGAGCCTGTGCTCCGCAACGGGAGAGGCCACAACAGTGAGAGGCCCGCATGCCGCAAAAAAAATAAATAAATAAATTTTAAAATAAATTAAAAAAATACAATTTGTGGGTAAAAATAGAATAAAGAAACAAAGATTTATCATTTATCTCTTTTACAGAAAAACAATATATACCTCTTCTTACAGAACAGAAATTATCATTGTTCTTATGATCCTAACCAAGTGTTTTACCCTCATTGCCTCTTAGAGTTTTCTAAAAATATATACCTGATCTTTTCATTCCACACTTAAAATTCCCACAAATGCCTTCAGCATAACATCCAGATTCATGGTACAACTTACCGAAAGCATAGCCCAGTTGGCATCAAGGAAAACTGTTTATTCCTTAAATGTATTCAGTTCAATTGCTGAAAAGTTTATAAAATGATTTCAGTAGCCCTTTCATTCCTTTTTCCAAAATTTGCCACAATCAAAATGCAAATGCAAAATAAATGCTGTGATTAGTTCACTGTTAGTAAAGTTGTCACTGCCAGCTGAAATCTTTGTGTGTACCTTGTACCAATTAGGAAAAAAAGATCAATGAGAATGAAATAGACCTTTTAGGTCCATTACTGTCTGGCTACTTATTATTCTGAACCATTAAATCGAGAACCTCTAAATTCCATATTTACCCACAAACTTTGTTAATGAATAACGAAGTTATTCTGACCTTGTTTAAAAGTAGCTAATATAAGCTGAGGGTTTTGCTTTGTATTCTGTATCCTCCTGATGTACTGTTTCTTTTTGATAGGCAACTTGTGATTAAATTGCGTAAACTTTTTCCAGTTAGTATTTTAACAAAGATACTACGTTTCCTGGAACTGACTGTTTTATCTTCATTTAAAATAAACTACAACTTTTAAACATCACTGATATTGGCTAATACAATATATTGCACAATTTAATTAAAACAGTGTAAATTTCACCTCTAAAATAATTTTGATTTGGGGTATATATTTTTTTTATGCTACCTAGGGCTTTTCGTGTGTGTTTTGCATTGGCAAAATTCACAGAAAACTCAAAATATCAGATAACTTAGCTAAAGGAATGAGATACAAAATTTAGAACATGCCACTTCTGATTCATCCTTCCTAAGAAAGCCTACTTAGAATTGAGTATCTTCCTGGAAGTGTTGACACCTGTTTGGTGAGAGGCTCATATAAAATAGTAGATAATCTCTAATGCTTATTGAATAGAATCTACATGTCCTAAGGATACCATATAAGCCACTTGTATTGGAAAAAATCAGAAAGAATAGACTATTACAACAAAAACAATATTTAATGGGCACTTAGTAGAATCTTTATGTGTGTTATCTCTTGAATCTGCAATAACCTAAGAGCAGGACATCCCATTTTACAACTAAGGATACTGAAGCTCAGAGAAGTGAGGTAACTTGGCCAAGATCCTACAGGTAGCAAATTCTGGGGCAAGATCCAAACCCAAGCACTGTGGCCCTATGACCCACACCGGGAACCAGTGTGCAATACCGTCTAAGAATGAAACATTTCTTCCCAGAAGAGATGGTTTCTCCTTATATATGGTGGGCACATATTGGAGAGTTGGTGTCTTTATCTCTTGTGTATAACCAACATCTTCTGTACCTGGATGGAAGACATTTATTTTCAGAGTTCCATGTTTTTCAACATTAAACTTCCACTAATATTTGCATGTGAAGAACCCAGGCCTCATCTGTGTTAGAGGAATCCCAGGGAAATTAATTTGCCCCCTGAGAAATGTGTGGTAAATAGCAGAGAGCTTTTCTTCTCAAATGCCTAGCATCTGTAAACAACACATCGAAAAGCAAGATGAGAGAGACCTGGGGTAGATTTTATCATGCTGTAACATGTGCCCTCAGCGTTGTCAGAATGTCCTCTCCTTTACCAGATAGTGAGCAGATGGGATCAAACCCTTTCTTTAGACCACACAGGAAAGAAGCCAATAAAGCACCACACCCCGCCACCAAATATTTCACTTTCTTTTACCTCCTCATGTCTCAAAATTTAGTTTTTCTTCTCCCATGTCAGGGGGCACTTTGTCGTTGTTGGGTTTTTCTGTTTGTTTTTAGGTTTTTTTTTTTTTTAACATGCTAGTTAGATGATAATACTTGGGATAAAAATCACAGAAAATTGGTACTTCAGCTAGTAAAATTCAGTGTTTTGTTCAGACCAACTTCAGAAACACTTTGCCCCAAAGTGGTGGGATGCTGTGAAAGACAACTACCTGGGTTCGGATGGACAGCAATATGTCCTCTATTCTGCCATCACCTGTCAAGGCCATTTGTCTCTTTACATAGCTTATTCTTCATCCCTTTTAATTCCCTCATTTTGTTTCCAGTCTTGGTACCACCCTAAGAGGCAAACAAAAACCAAAACTCTCCCTTGTGTGTGTTCTCCTTGTTCGTGTCTCTGAGTGACATTTAGCTATTTCCACCTCACGCTGAGCGTCTCAGGCACACGTCCTCTTGGGGGTTCCTTATCCCATCCCCAGGAGAGCTGCCTCGTTACTTCATGTAGTCGTGATTCATTGATAAGCTTGCTCCCTGGCGTAGAATAGGAACTCAAACAACATTTGTCAAGGACGTAATGAATGAATTTGCAATTTATAATGGAAGAATTTTCTGAGTGGTGCATGGATAAAACTAACAGTATGTATCGTGGTGAAGAATTCCAGCTTTGGGGGGTGGGCATTCTTCATTTTGCATCCCTGCCCCACCAGACATCTGCTGGGGACTTGCGCTAGTCACTCAACCCCATCAAACCTTGGCTTCCCCATCCCTAAAACTGGGACAATTAGCTTGTTCCAGGCTCTCTCAGCTCTGTGCCTGACACCAAGCAAATATACAGTAATAGCACTGCTTACTTTTTTAGTGGTAAGCAGTTAATGCATTTACCCTCATAATGTGGAGGTTTTAATGAGTCATTGACCCCCCTGTATTCTAGGTGAATTTTAGAATAGCATTAGCGTTCTGGGCAAGAGTAAGCACTGTTGAGTCTTTCCCTTTCCTGAGGTAAAAGGGTTCCATCTAATTTAGAATAATAATAAACAGCCACCAGAAGGGAAGTTGAGCTGCAGAAGAGCTGCGTGGTTGTTTTATCTTGCTCAGGTAGGAGAGGGCATTCATTATGGGACAGTGTTGGCTCCCCGGGGCGAATAGGACGCCGATGACGGTCTGTCTGGCTTTACCGGCTTCCCGGCATCTTAGGTGGCTCTGGCGGTAGATTAGTAGCAGAGCCCCTTCAGCTTGTCCTTGAGTGCAGCACAGTAAAATCTGGGGAAAACAAGCTGTGATCACTGGGGACGATTTGCATCTGATCATTTGTACACAACCCACCAAGCTTCCAGGCAGCTTGGAAAATAACACCAACACCTTCAAAACCCGACCAGGAGCGCAGTGCCTCTCAGGCGCCTGACCCAGCAGCTGCGTGCCTGTCTGGGGACGAGCACCGCCAAGTGCCTTTCCATCTTCCATGCTTGGCGCATCAGTGAGCGCTTGCTGCTGACAAGACTTGATGGTCCTAACACAGGGGTGGGAGCAAAGTTGAAGTGACTGAAAACTCCTGCTGCCTGGCTCCGATTGACCCTGACATCATTCAGAATTGTGCAGTTAATGCAAGATCCAGATGCCGGTGCTAGAGCTGCGGAGGCCATTCCTATTTTAGCGAGTGTCCACCACGGGGTGACCGGGTGCCCCAAGCAAGCGAAAATTGCTGCGGGCATCCATCAAAACAAGCTCCCTGCATCTGATTATCCCCCTAGTGTCTCTCTTATGCCCTTTCCAATCTTTCAAACTTCATCCTCTGTCTGCCTTTCCCACTCTAGGAATGGATTTATCCCAGGGGTGATTATAGCTAATGGCTGTACAATTTTCGTACACTTTCATCCAAGACAAGGTTTTATATAAATCTTCCCATTACCGAAACATGTGCACAATTTAGAAACCATGTGCCAACTTGAGGTTCCTTTATTCGGCAAACATTTCTCGCACGCCCATCCTGCGTTAGACTGTCACTGTATCACACTAAGTCCTTTTCTTTGTAAGTTCCTGATGATTCTCATTGAAAAATCTAAATCCTACTCATAGAATGACTCGTACCTAAAAGAATGCAGTATTTAGCGTGCATCTCTCTGACAGATATTCAGTAGCAACAGCAACCTCGTGACAGCAGCCCTTTGAGGTTAATGTGAAAACCTGACTTCCAAGTTAAATTACAAAAAGACCCCTCCCCATGTTCCTCCAGAATTCTTAAAAAGGTTGAACAGGAATGATTTCATTCAGATGTGTTCAAACATAATTTCCAACCGAGCCAAACTCTGATTCATTTTTGAGGCCTCTCAATTCTCCAGGGAGTTTTCCTTGAAATATATTTGGTTTAACTACAAAAACTATACCGATCGTGACAGTAATTTCATGTGGGTGTGGTTCAATTTAATAGAAATTATAGGGAAAACTTAATTCGATTTCACAACTTAAAAAGTTAATCAAGCGAACCAAATCAACATGATCAGGTTCTTCCCTTCTCATTTCATAAATAGGGGCTTTTCAAGATAGTTATTGAGTAACCAACAAAAAGTATTTGTCTTATCCAGAGCACTTTCCAGAAATACAAACTATGTTGTATTTGCTCCCAGAAAACTTATAGGTTAGTCATCCTCTAGCACAATACGCTGACCAAAGAAAGCAAGAGAAATGAGAGAGGAAAATAAAGATGGTTGGCAAGGTCTCAACTTAACTGAATAAACAAGGGAATTCCAAATAGTGTCCTACATGCCCTCTCAAATCCAAAACAGTCTGGCTAATTCCAAAGTGCTAAGTGGTTCCTACAGGGTATTAAGAAATCCTGGCTTTCAGCCAGATCTGCCAAATGGCTTCACTTTCACTGTGTTTCTGGGTAAGAGGAAAGAAAACCTGGAGTCTTTATGGTGCGCCCAGAAAGTGTGATTATTCGCCAATATTGTGACTATGGAAATAAGAATACCACAGCACTCTGCAAGTTATGGGAATGTTTTCTTGCTTATTTTATTTGATAAACTTGCAACCCTATGAGGATAAAAATACAGGAATGATATTCCTATCCCTGTCTAAAAATGAGGATTAAGATTCAGAAAGATTATATACCTGAAAAGACACAGAACTGAAATTAGAGCTCCCGGCCTCTGATTCCAAGTCCGTTGCTTTGTGTTCATTTAAGGGGACAGGGGAGGGACTCCAGACATGAACAGCCAAGGCCTAGCATTCAGAATATTCTGGGGCATGTGCCTGTACAGGCATAGAGATGTGTCCTCAGAGTTGCTGGTCCATTTTGTAGCTAGAACCCAGTGCTGTGAGAAGATCTGGCTTGTAAAGCCTTCAAGAAGGTAGTAGCTGCCACCAGCAAGCAGCCAGTTGGAGCCACTGACCCAAACTGGATGGCACAGTGCCTCTCTTCAGCCCCTCTGTAACTTACAAGTTCCTTAGGCCTGGTAACCTTCCAGGAACCCCCCCTTACACCTGGCTGTCTTTCCTAGGACATTCCAGCCTAAGACTGGTGCCCCTGATACTCCCTGACCCACTCGCCACTCCATCCTCATAGCTGGGTAAAGACTCTCGAGCCAAGACTTGGTAACAACAGGTGACTGAATAATGGTGAATGGTGCAGGGATCTGACATTGACCTTTGGGAAGTCTTTTAACCTCTCTGATTTCCAATTTTCTTGTCTATAATGGGAGATATTACTACATTCTTTGCAAATTTTCTGAGATTACAGAACTTAATGGATTAATCTCTTAGACTGTACTATGGATCAGGCATTATTTTATGTCCTTTGGCAACCCTATGAGGTAAGTACTAGTACTATGCCATTTTGCAAGACGAGAAAACTACAGCATAGACAAAGTGAGTAACTTGATCAAGAGTATGCAACTAGTAAGGAGCAAAACTGAGATTTGAACCCAGGCTCCCAAATTCACCATGCTATGCTGCTTCCCAGTTATCCTGATTTTTCACTTACTCCACATGACTCAAATGGTAAAATAATGTTTATTACTTTGGATAGCAGGATGTAAAATGCCCAGTCTCCAGGAATTCATCGCTAAATGCATCTTCTAGCAGTGATGGGGAGCTGCTATGAAGAGTGTGGGATGTATGTATTCTTCAATAGAACTTTGGAGAATTATAAAATAGACTATAAAAGCAAAGTAGTAAAAGAGTCAAAGTCAGTCTGGAAAGCTGACTTATCTACAGCACGGGTATTTTGTAAAGATTAGTTAAATAGGAAAAAAAAAAAACTACCAGGTACTTCAGATGCACTGGCATGTGCTATATCTGTGTACACTCTCACTTTGAAAGCTGTTATTATTAATTGCTCATCCTTAAGTAATATCTCTGCCAACATGCTGCATAACAGCGCCATCCAAGCTGCTGTAGAAAATATAGAATGATCCATGGCCGTTGCCTGGTGGATTAATGACATAACTTATATTTAACCAAGTACCATAGTAGCACATGATCATTGCAAAGGGTGTGTTTTGAACAAGACATCGTTCTGCTCAAAACACAAAACGTATTTGTGACAGTAATACTAAGTCTAAACAAACATTGCATCTTACATGAAACAAAACGTTTTTTTAAATAATGTGATATGTCTGTTTCAGAGCTAGCAGAAAGCTAAAAGCACTGATACCTCTCCTGAAAAAACATATCTGTGGCAATTTTAATAAGGCTGTTTTTTTTTTTAATTTCAGCCAAATTGAAAATATGGTTAAAAAAAAAACTTCCTTGGTAGACGATCAGAGAAAACAAGAAATTCCATAAACATCCTGGACAACTATGTTCCAAGAATCTCACCACAAAGACAACTGTGATATCCCGCTGGTCCTCACGATACAATTTGAGGAATACCTGATTTTCCATACCTACACCTTAGAGGGAAAATAATCCGTGAAATCACTTAACCATTCAGCATCAACTGATTCGAATTTTTTACACTGGAACTAACAAAAATAACTGAGGGATGCTCACCCAAAATAATTCTCTTCCTGTAAGCTGTTTCTATATTCACTCTCCTCTCACCTCCATCTCTAACCCTACTCACTAACTTTTGGATTTGATTTGCAATCCCATGACAGAGCATAAATATTAGCCTGCTTGGGGCTGAATGGGGGAGGTAATTTGTATAAACAAGAGAGAAACAACCCTAGCACAGCTCTAGGAAATTAACTGCCCCTAAAACCATCTAGCAAGCTAAGCCTTAATCATCTCTTCTTTCTCGTGATGTTGAATCTTTCATTTCCTCTTATGGTTGGACCCATTTACTAAGCAGTGAGAAGGAAACGTTGCGGCATTTGGCACAAAGGTACTAAGATATACAAAACTTCAGTTTGATTACCATATGTTCATTGTGCTATTTTTCTTTCAAGCACATGCTCCCTAGATCTTGTTTGCTGAATCTTTTAGCATCTCCTAGGTTCTCCTGAATTCTAACGTTTTCCTTCCTTTCTCAGGAACGTTCTAGTGGGGAACATGCAAAAGCTCTGTTTTATTCTAGAAATGGCCACAGTAGGAGTGATAGTGCACTTCTACGCGGCAGATGTCATTAGTTTCATAAAAATCAAGTGTAGCATTTACAGGCAGGCCAAGTCATTATTGCAAATATCAGGTTTTTAACAACAGAAGAATTCATGCCCTGTTCGGAAACCTTGTCATTTGACATATGATCATGTTGGCGCATTTGAAATGAATGTCATTCTTCCATCCCTGAAGTTCCAGCTTTTATGAACATCATTTTCAGCAAACACTGAGAGCACTGAATGTCACAAACCATGTAAGCGGCTGAGTGAGAAGGGTTTTCATTGGTAGAGTTGGCATGTTCAAGTGATTCTTTGTCAAAACCAAGAGTCACAGAAGAAATCCCAAGGAGAATGATACCCTATTTTTAATACCAAAGGCAAAACCTCCTTTCAGGAGTACATTTAGATAAATGCTACAATCATTTACTGAACTCCTTCTGTACACTGTGCTGAGTGCCTTTGTGATGTTCAAAGTCCAGCATGGACATGAACTTGTAAGTAAATACCCTTCTGTGACAGATGCCGCAATAGAGAACAGAACCCAGGGCAGGGAAGGCCCTATAGGGAGGATGGGCAGTTGGAACTGGTGGCATTTTGTTAATTGGGGTCTGAAGAATTCCTTGAATGCCACTATATGTATCCAGCAATGATTTGAGGGCTTGGGTAAATTCTAGGAAAACAAATAGAACTCTTGGGGTTACCTCCTCAAACCTTTGAGTTTACACTGTCCTAAAATCCTTGAATCAAACGTAGAACTCAAGCAAGAGTAGCACAAAACAGACAGGTGTAGATGAATCCAGCCTAGAGTAGGCTGGAGAACGTTTTACATACACAATCTGGGACAAGGTAAAATTTACTAGGGCTGACAGCATAGGAGATATTCAAAGATTTTTCACCAAGTGATCTGTGATTCTTAACATCTGTGCTCCTGGCTTTATTTAAAAATAAATGCTACAATTAATTGTTTTAATGATAAATACCAGCCTCAATATGAAAGTTACTGGGGAGTAAGAGACCAATTGAGCGGCACTCCTTGAAGATCATGCAGAACAAAACTCAGCAAAATCTGACCTAGCTTTCTCCCCTAGTAATAGGACTCAATCATGAAAGTGTTCTAAGTACATTCAATGTCACAGATACCCAAAAGTACGGAAATTCATGGGATGCAAATAAGTAAAAGCACATCCTCTAAGTACCTGGGTTTTAGTGGAAAACAGTCTTGCCAAGACCTCATTCATTCTCAGCTTAGTATGACCATTCTCCCATATTCACAGTTGGAAGCAAATTATTTTGTCCTGAAAAAGCACAGTGCATGATACACAGTAGGCACTGAGTAGAGCTTGTTGAGTGAATCCACAAATACATGAAGGTTTTCCTCTTCTGTATGCATGAGAGTTTTTATTTCTTCTTCCAGCTTCTTTTTCATTGATTTAGGTTTCACACTGAGTCACACCAGTTCATTTGAATTCTGCTTTCTTCAGTGTCTCCTCAATTTGGAGGCAATGCTAATGTAATTCTAGGGTTGTCATTAAATCTACAAAAATCCTATGACTCATGACTGTTTTCCTCTCTAGGGCTCGTCGCCCGGAGTACACTAGCAGAGCAATTAGTCACTTGTACTATTCAGAACTTGTTAGTTCTGTTAAGCCATGTGACTCACCGTCTCTCCTTGTGTTATGTTTCATCACTACTTGACAACACAAGGCTTGTCATTTGTAAGCTTAAAACATTTACACAAGTCTGTAAAAAATGTTATGCCAATATTCTCTAGGATCTGCGTGGGCAATTTTTTTTAAAAACTGCATTTGGCAGAGATGATGTACTTTTGATTTCTGAAAATGAACAGGGCAAGCCAGGACTTAAATTCATAAATAAATGTTCATGTTTTCCCTACAAGATATAAATACTCTAAAATGCTGCCTGCAAATTCAGATCTGAGCAGGGAATTCAACCAAATCCAGTGGATCAAAGTCCCATTCTGAGAGCATTGAAGAATCCTTGATCTAAGTACACAGAAAGCAGGTCAGGACAGACAACAAATGCTTCAGTCAAATCTAACCACGTTGTCAACATAGACAATTTGCCAAGTGACCACCACAATAACCTGCTTAAGAAGGGCAACTTTTTTGACCTTCTGTGTTTAGGGTGGACCAAACTTTTACCCCTCTAGAGATTCTTTTTAAGAGCACTAATAACAGCACTAGTAATCAATATACAGTTTGAAAAAATTCTTTTAAAATCTATTGGGAAATACAGCTTGATATCTAAATCGACCCTTCCTGCTCTAGCATCATCTGTAAGTTGACTCAAGGGGTGGTGTTCTAAAATCAAGGTGTAGGCTGCGCTGCTGCATTCCCCTGGGCATCAGGAAAGACTCTGTTTGCTTGCATTTCCTGGCTCCTAGAGGTCACCGGCACACTTGATTCATGACCCCTTTCTCTCATCACTCCAATCTCTTGCTTCCCAGATCACATGTCCTACTACTGACTCTTATCCTCCCGTTCCCCTCGTATAAGAACAATTGTTATTACGTTGGGCCCATGTGGATAATCCATGATAATCTCCCTGTCTCAAAATCCTCAATTTAATCACATCTGTAAACCCCCTCTGATCACATAAGGTCACATATTCACAGGCTCCAGGGATTACGATGTGAACATTTCAAGGAGGCCATTATTCAGCTTACCACAGGTGCTATAGCAAACAGGACACAGAAACAGAAGCTCCACGTACTTAGGACATTATACCCCTCTCAAAAGTATCAGAGAATCACAAATGAAAAGAAGCAATTAGGACAACATTAAGTTCTGCCACTGGAAACAAGCTGTACTAAGGAGTTGGCCTAGCCACATATTTACGTTGTGAAAAATTGGGACCTGTCTAGAAATATAGGGTGCATTTCTTGAATCTTCCTTCTTGATTCCTAATCAGGACATCCTTGATGCCCCTTCTATTGCCTTATCTATGTGCCTCTGCTAAGGTTCAGAGAAAAACACTGACAGGATCAGAGACTTTACTTCCTAACCTCTTTCACAATCACTCTGCAAACTTTCTGATGTGAAGAAGTAACAAACTCAGACACGCAAATATTTTTAAAGTGCCCAATTCAGTGTTTAGAACCAAGTTGGCTCAAAAAGCTGTGTGTGAAATGCAAGTGCTGCACAAATGCTCTTTATTGGTGGAATGCTCCAGGAAGTACAATCCCTAGGGCTCTGCTGTACCATTTGGAATGAAAATGAGCATCGCAGGAAAACTCAGGCGTATCTAAAGGTCAGTGGAATTTCAACCAGATGTTTTGCTTCCCCACCACAGACCTGGCAGTAGGAGTGGTTTATAAATCCCACTTGGGGGAAATAAATGTAAACATTTTTAATAACATGTTTCCATTTCAACCTTGGCTCTTCCTTAAAGTTCAAAAGAGTCTCATATTCATTTTTCTTCTAGCGTATTCAACCAACGTTTATTACCATAAGTAAAGTAGTTTAGAATTTCTAAAACTGATCACTCCCCACCATCATCACCATCCCCTTCCCCTTCCCTGAACCTGTTTCTCTCTCTGCCCATCTCAGTGAATGGCATTACCTGTATCACCCAATCCAGAAACCCAGAGTGAGCTACAGGCTTCTTCCCCTGTCTCATCCCCGCTCCAAGGTCATTAAATCCTACAATGTAGTATATGAAAGCTTTCCTGTCCATATTTAAAGTTATGCCTCATTTCAGACCCTTGACTCTCAACTGGACGAACACAATGGTTTTGTAACTCATGTCCTTGCTCTCGTCTTACACATCTCTGTTCAGTACTCCACTCTCTGGACTGGACAGCGTGAGCTTCCAGAAGATGCATATCATATCACTTCCCTACTTTACTTTTTAGTGACTGCCTATCTTAGAGGTTAAAATACAAACATTTAATTTTAGTACAAAAGGCATTTCATAATCTTCTACCAGTCCTCTCTCTAGCATACTGTACCCTATTCCTGAACCCAGTGATGCAGCTAGAAAACCTTCTCTTTGCTTAGCAATGCAACAAAAATTAGCAAGACAGCTCCTGATGTTCACAATTTTACAGTCTCTTAGAAGGGATGAAACTACTGAGCTATGTTAAAAATATATATAGAGAGAGACACACACAGTTGAACCTTGAGCAACGTGAGGGTTAGGGGCATCATCCCTCTGTGTAGTGAAAAATTTGCGAATAACTTTTTTTTTTTTTTTTTTTTTGCGGTACGCGGGCCTCTCACTGTTGTGGCCTCTCCCGCTGCGGAACACAGACTCCGGACGCGCAGGCTCAGCAGCCATGGCTCACGGGCCCAGCCGCTCTGCAGCATGTGGGATCCTCCCGGACCGGGGCACAAACCCGTGTCCCCTGCATCGGCAGGCGGACTCTCAACCACTGTGCCACCAGGGAAGCCCACAAATAACTTTTATAGTTGATCCCCCATGTAGGCAGCTCCTCTGTATCTGTATTCAACCAACTACGGATTGTGTAGTATAATAGTATTTATTATTGAAAAAAAAATCCACATATAAGTGGACCAGCGCAGTCCAAATCTGTGTTGTTCAAGGGCCAACTGTATAGTTAAATAGTGTCATAAGGGAAGAACAAAGTGCTTTGAGGTTCAAAAATTAAAGAAAAAACATTTGGGTGAAGAATCAGTGTAAAATTCATAAAACATACTTCCTGTATACATTTTGCAAATAGTTATTTTAAAAAGGGCATTCAAGGTAGCAAAGAATATCATTCTGATCTTTTAAAGCCCTCAGCCAGATCTTACGCATCTTCTTATTCCCGTTTAAAGAACTGAGAAGCCATAGTCAATATCACAGTGAGGATGCTATTTTAGTGGGCAGTTTCAGTGCCTGGAGCAGCCTCAGACTCTAGTTCCATAGGTGACCAGGGGAGAGAGAAGAGTGAATGTTTTAGATGTGTTATTTGTAAAACACACAAACAAAAACACTCTGCAGTGAGAAGGAAGAGCTTTCTTTGGATGAGTGGCCACTGCTGCTGGCAGTGTAATAGTTCTCATTTCTATAAATAACTATGATTGACGCCCATTTCCTTCCAGTCTATCAGCTCCCATTGACGTTCATTGACTTCGCTTTCCAACAGAGACCCTGTGGTTCATTCATTCACCCTCTCTCTTGCTGACTCCCACTTTTGCTAAAACTCCAAACCTACATCAACCTAAGTGTCTGCCCGCTCCTATACCAGCCCTAGGCTGTGGGAGACATCCACACATTCACATGCAGAGCACAGTAAGCTCAGGGTTTCTTTCCCTGTCCCTTTCAGTGCTACCCATTCAGCCCCCACTAGCCGGCTCTCTTTTACTACATGCACTGCCCCCTACTTATTCTCAGTAAATCACTTCACTCCCTCACAGCAAAATGACATAACATCATTTTAACTCCCTTCTTGGCCAACATCAAGAAACTTATCTGTTCTTATCTTCCTATCTATCTCAGGAGAATGTTCTTTCTTGTTAAAAGGTGGATTCTGGTTGCATAAATCTAGGGTAGGGCCCGACATTACTCATTTCTAACAAGCTCTCTGCTGATGCCTTTGCTTCTGGCCCAAAGATCACGGTACTTCGATGAACAACTCCTAGAACTCATCCCTGCCAGAACGTGCAGAACTTCCTCTTCTCCAAACCTGCAATGTTCCCTTCACTGGGGGCTTTTTCCTCTAAGCACATAGATGGGCACATCTCCTGACGTTAAAAACAGCAGCAACAACAAAACTCAGAAGTTGACTGAATTACTCAATTCCAGCCCAGTACGTTCTCTCCCTCATCACTTGCCCTACATTTCACCTTCTTTTCAAAACGAGTCTTCTTGAAAGTGTAATTTACATATTTTTGTGCACACGTCACTCTTAAACCCACTGATATCCAGCTTCACCCCACAATGACGTGGGAATGCTTTTGCCAAGGCCATCCAGGGCCTGCTGGATACTAAATTTAATGGATATGTCCAACCCTTATTTTATTTTAACATCCAGCAGAACTGACTCCTTATTGAAATCTTCTTCTCCATTAACTTCTGTTATACCGTCTTACTCCCATCTCTATAACCATCCATTCACACACCACTCTCAGAGTTCCATTCCTCTACTCATGACGTAAATGTTAGTTCCTTGGGGTTCTGTCAATAGTAATCTTCCCATTATTTACTCTCTCTCTTCCTAAGAAGCCACTTTCATGTATTCAATCACCGTCTATATCCTGAAGACTTCTAAATTAATTGGTGCTTCCAGTTCAAATATCTCCCATGAGCTCTCAAGCCATAGATCCCACGACTTACTCTAAGCTTTCCACTTGTTATAAGCTAAAGACATTTGAAGCTCAATATGTCTAGAACTGAACTCTGGACCTTCCACCTAAACTTGCCTTAGCTCCTATATTTCTTCTTTCCGTGGAAGATACCACCTGCTAGCCAGTACATAAGCAAAAAATATGGACATCATCTTATTTCCTTTCTCTTCCGTATCACTTACATCCACATTCTATTAATTCTCCCTTTAATATCACCCCAATTTATCCCCCCTTCTCCATTCCTACAGCCACTGGCTCCGTGTGGACCTTCCCCATTTCTTTCCTGGAGCAATTACTGCTCTTGCTTCCACCAGGCTGGGGGCCTTCCAACCCCACCTCACACAGCAGCAGGAGCAATCTGGCTGAAGCATAAGCATGGTTACAACCCTCTACCATTTAAAAATTCTTCAGTGTTCCCACAGTGCTGTAATAGTAAAGTCCATTCTTCTACTCAGTACAGGTCTTCCAGAACCTGGCCACTGCCCTTTCTTCTCTTCCAGTTTCAGCTCCCTATTCTCCTCCTGTGACCCTAAGCTCCAACTCTACACAATTTCTTACATTTTTCCAATGGGCCATAACCCCTTCTTTGCTTATGCCACTAACTTCCCCACTCACCACCACGCCGTCCTGATTCTTTACCAAAATTTTTCCCATTCACCCCTCATGATCCACTCAGTCTTTGCATCTCCAGAAAGCCTCCTTCTTCCTCTGTTTTGATTAGGTTCCCTCATACGTCCTCCTGTAAAATCCTATTTCTAACTTTGTACTTGCCTCACTCCCGCTAGAGTATACCCCATTGAGACTTGGGAATATGTCTTGTGCTCACTGTAACTCCAGGGATATGCACAGTCTCCGGCATATAGGAAGGTTTCAATGAATTCTTTTGAATAAATGAATAAATAAACTATCCTTAATAACTGACATCTGTCCATTGGCAATTTCTGGGAAGGCAACAGATTAAGGGGTATTTTTGAGATAAGAATGGTGGTATTTGCACCTGAGATAGACCACCCTGATCTCTCTTCTCTCCACCCTCCCCACCTCTAAATGTCTCCTCTAAATTAAGAAAAAATCATTTGCCCGGGCAAGAATAAAATCAAGATTTCTAGACTCCTAGCGGGGCAGGCCCTAGTCTATAATTGTATTTTATTTATTTGCTTGTTAGCGCATGAAACTATTTTCAGAGAGCTCACTAGCCTTGTCAGTAATATTTTTACCTATAAAATCTCAATCATTTTCCAACCTGGAAATAAATGTTGGTGTCTAAAGTCCATTTACATTTATGATTAAAGGCCAGGGTCCCAGCGTGTGATCTGAGTGACCGCACAAAATCTATTCTGGGAGACAAAATAACACCTGTGAGTGTCTAGGCCCATCAGCGATGCTGAGAGTTCCTTTTAAATTTCACTTTTGGAGGCTGATATGCTGCAGCAATTCAAGCTTGGGCCAAACTGATTGTTTTTCTGGCTTAAATTGCATTGTGGGCCTCAAGGAAAACAGGAAGAGTTGGCAAATTTACAGCTTTTAAACAAAATTGCCTTAAGTTGAGGGGATTCTCTTAATATAGCCTCTTATAAATTTGTTTTTCTTAAGAAATTTCACAGGAATTCAGAACGTAAAGTCTCACACACAGGATCTGCTTTAAGCTAAAGTTCTCAAAACAGCGACATCTTTTTGATGTAAATTCCTTGTGTAATTGGGTACCAAAGCCAAAAGTATAGAATGGGAGCTGGAATAACAGAGCTCAGAAACTGTCATTCATTTTCCATTAACACTCCAATTCTGTCAGCAAAACTAGCGTATTCTAATTTTAAGCCAGGAATCCATACCAGGAGGACTTCCAGTAAATACAAAACCATCTAGTGATTTTCCAAATCTATGGCTTCACATCCCTTGTTCTCCAGTTTAGCTCCTCATCTACAATTTCAACCTCTCTCTTGTTAATATTTCCCATTCCTTTGCTCCTATCATCTCATGTCTGGCAAAACCCCAAAGCTGGAGAACAGCTAACCACTTAGTATCCAGGGAACACTATCTACGAACTATTCTCGGTACTTTATGTGTATTAACTCATTTAATAACCTCAACAATCCTATCAGATGTGTACTCTTGTTATTCCCAGTTCACAGATGAGGAAATGGAGAATAAGTGACTCGCCCAAGGTCACGAGGCTATTCAGTGATGCTCTCTGCCTGGGGCACTCTTCCACAGTATTGCTGGGCTCCAGTGGGAGCAATCAAATGGGAACCAGTGCAAATCATAGTCAGCATTCTCATCTGGACCCTCAGCCTGTTCGACAATTCCATTATGCTTCCCCAGGCTGCTATCTTTTTCATCCCGGAATGACTGTGTCAACCCTCTCCTTTCCTCATCTTCTCCCTTCACTCTCGGCAGATTAGTATCCCTACTTGCCAGGGAAAATAGAAATTATCAGGAAGAAACTCCTGTAGCTTCCTATTGCCTATTACAATGGAAGAAGTTCCCTCTCTCCCAACTGAGTACACAGTATCCCATGCCCTACTGCTTTCTCAGGGAATCTGTTCTGTCAATTATCTTCCCCCCACATCCCACCTTTTTACATTCAACTCTTCTTTTCCCCTGAGACTCTCACCAGCATTTAAACATATTTCTCTCCCTCTCATCTTAAATACCTTCCCTCAACTCTGGCCTCATTCAGCTACTGACCAGGCTTTCTTTATGTCCACCCGTCCCTCAGCCTTCTGGCTTTTGCCTTTACTACTCCACAGAAAGTGCTCTTGTGAGTCACCAATAAACCTCCCTCAGCCCATATCTCATTTGCCATCTCAGCTGCATTCAACACTGCTGTCACTGCCCTTACCAGAAACATTTCCCTTCCTTTGCTTTTCTGATACCATGTACTGCTAATTTTTTCTCCTTCCCCTTTGGAGACTTCAGTTCAGTCACCTTAGTTCGCTCCAACTGTCCCATCTGCTGTCCTAGGCCCTCTTTCTTCTTGCCCTACACCAAAAGCTCCAGGGACCCCTCATCCACTCCCCTGGCTTCAATTACCACTCGTTTGCCAGGGACACCCAACTCTTCCTGGCAGCTCAGTCAATTCTATTCTGCTATTCATCTCCACCTAGATGACTCGTGTGCATAAACTCAATGTTCCTAACACTAACTGCATTCTCTTTCCTCCAAACCCTGCTCCTTCATCAGTGTCCCACATCCTTGCTTGCATCAGGAACTTGAGGAGCATCTTCTACCTCATTCCACACATTCACTCCACCACCAAATCATGTTGATTCAATCTAAATACTGCTCACATCCATTCACTTCTCTCCATTCCCATGGCCACCACCCTAGTCTAGGCCACACTTACCTTTGCCTGGACTAATGTAAGAACTGATTCAATTGGTCTACTTTCTGCAACAGGGCCCTCACCCCTGCTCCAGCTCATTATTTACATTGAAGCCAGCATAATCTAGCTAAAAAGTAAATCTGGGCTCCCCTGGTGGCACAGTGGTTGAGAGTCCGCCTGCCGATGCAGGGGACACGCGTTCATGCCGCGGAGCAGCTGGGCCCGTGAGCCATGGCCGCTGAGCCTGCGCGTCCGGAGCCTGTGCTCCGCAACGGGAGAGGCCACAACAGTGAGAGGCCTGCGTACCGCAAAAAAAAAAAAAAAAGTAAATCTGATGATGGCATGGTTATGGTTTCAATGGCCCTCTAGAAGCAATCCAAAACTCCAAATATAGTTTTTTTTAAATACTAAGAAATTCCTCATACTTATGTCTCTGCTTTTATCTTTGGTCCCCGCTTCCACTGGCTCTCTACTCTGCAGTACCTTAAATGCTTCTCTAAGAGTCAAGCTTTTGTTGCACTTAGGAGATGTTCACATGTAGCTCCTTTGACCCCTTCCTCTCATTATCATCTATCACCTCCTCAAGGCACCCTTCTCTGACTTCTAGACCAAATTAAATCCCCTTAATATGTTTACTATTTTTTACAAATTTTATCCCATTGTTATTTATATTCAGTATCTACTTTTGCCACAACCATACAGGAAGGAAATATACCCGCCTACTAAACGTTATATTTCTAGACTAGAAATATTCCTAGACTAGACTCAGTATACAGTTTGTGAACCATTTATTTTTACTAATCTTGTCCTCATTTCTGTGCCACAGTTATTAGCTATCTACAGGCATTGTTGGATGAACATTAAAGAAAATGTCATTTTGTTTCTTAATTTACCCATGGCATGTCTAATAATTCATGACCATGAAAATCATGGAAATATCTAGGGCACCTTTGGTCATATGATCCACTAATGAAATAACCTGCTCATCACCTTTTTTTTTTTTTCTTTTTTTCGGTTGCAAGACATTTTGTGTCTTTGAACATAGAAAATGAAAATGGAAAGTTTTCTGTTTCATCTCCGTTATGAAGTATGCTGTGTGGATAGTGTGTGTGTGTGTGTGTGTGTGTGTGTGTGTGTGTGTGTTCGTACCTACTTTGTTGACAAGCATACCCCACGTCCCATGCCCCTCCCCCACAGTGAGGACGCTACTTCCATTCTAGTACGTTCACTCAAGCATTTTAAGGAAATGAAAATAGGTTTGCAATTTTTTGATCAATGAGGTAGGCAGTTTTAAAGATGATACTAAATTCGCTGTCAGAGGTAGAAAGTTTGTTGCTTAAAGAAATTCTATCTTTTATATGAAAGTTAGATAAAACTGAGTACTACAATCTTTTCTAACCTGTTTCTATCCCAAAAATAAATATATATTATTTTCTTTCCAGTGATAACCAACTTGGTTTTGGAAAGTGAGGTCATTAAAGCATCCAAAATGGTTTCAAATGCCAAGTTTCACACATGACTCTGATTCTCAAAGCTATCGTGTGGATAAAAATCACACTTATCAAAGAAACACAATAATGACAGCTCAGAGGCCGATGCTGAAACTTGAAAGTAATTGAAGCATTTAACCACCATTTTCTTGCTCAGAGTTTCTCCTCAGGAATGACCCACTGCTAAAAGCCTGTGTAGCATGCTGAATTCACTGCCATTGGGATAAGCTTAATCTATGTTGAGGCATCTTCTAAAACTCAGACTAACCACGCTATCTTCTATAGCTTTTATCCAAGCTCTGCCTTATCCTAAAGCAAATTTTAGCCTGCATCAAAATCACCTAGAATGTTTATTAAAACACAGAAACAGGGCTTCCCTGGTAGCACAGTGGTTGAGAGTCCGCCTGCCGATGCAGGGGACACGGGTTCGTGCCCCGGTCTGGGAAGATCCCACATGCCGCGGAGCAGCTGGGCCCGTGAGCCATGGCTGCTGAGCCTGCGCGTCCAGAGCCTGTGCTCCGCAATGGGAGAGGCCACAGCAGTGAGAGGCCCGCGTATCGCAAAAAAAAAAAAAACCCACAGAAACACAGATCTTGGACCCCATACCCACAGTTTCTGATCAGGGTCTGGTGGGGCTGGAGAATTTGCATTTCAAGGATATTCTCAGTGATACTACTGATCAAAGGCACGTGTTTTGAGAGCCCCTGTCTTAAAGTTATGCCCTTTTCCACAATACCTAGCATTCCTTCCTCCCAAATTATGTAAAAATTAGTTTCCTCTTGGCCATTCCTAATACCTCTTCATCCTTTTGTAATTCCGTAGGGCCAGTACTGTCCCATAGAAATATCATGTGAGACGTACACTGAGTTTTAAATTCTCTAAACTTAGTTTCAAATTTATGTAAATTTTCTAAAATTCAATTTTCTATATTAGCCACATCAGAAAGTAAAAAGATGAAATTAATTTTATTGATACATTTTCTTTAACCCAATATATCCAAAATATTGTCACCCAACACATACTTTATATAAAAAATATTAACGAGTGATTTTACTCCTTTTCTCTTACGTTCAAAGACTTACTAATTCCTTGACGTCTGATGTCTGTTTTTGACATTTACAGAGCATCTCATTTTGGACTAGCCATATCTCAAGTGCTCTATAGGCATATATGGCTAGTGGCTGCTATCATGGACAGCAGTGCCATAGAACTTTAGAGTCAAGAAAACTGGGGCACTGAGGGCTCTTCATGGTCTGCCCACTTCTATGACTTTCACTACATTTTCTCAGTTTTAAAATGTACCTGATTGTCAGACACATTATCGATTTAACAGATTTTAAGGAAAAAAGGAACAATTACAGCATTAAATGTACACATTGATTTTAAAATGCATGTCAGTCTAAAACTTCTCTTTATTTTTATACATAGAACCAAATATTTCATGATGCACTTGTTTTCCTCCTGCTACTTGTCCTATCCCCATCTCCTCCCCCATCAGCAATCCCTTCCTCCAGCAAGATAATCCTCGTTAACAACTTAGTATTTGTGCTTCTTTATTTTTCCTCCATACTCATATAATTCTATACAAATGTACACACAGAAGTTTGTCTATATTTGTTTTATTAAAACAGGATATTATACCCACTTCTCTGCATAATTCTTTTCTTATTCAATAATAATTCATGAAAATCCCTGCAAGTCAGCTAGAGGTTATAGTTCATTCCTTTTCATAGCTACAGAAGAGCCTATGAAGTGGAGTACCATAATTCATTCATTATTTCTGTTATTGCTGGATATTTGCACATTATCCTTTTTTTAAGCACTAAGAAAATGCTATAAAAAAGCAGAAACCTTTAGATAGATAGGTAGATAAATTGATCAATCCATAGATAGCTATCATTGCCTACTCTCTCTTTAAATTAGCTTGCAGGGACTTCCCTGGTGGCTCAGTGGCTAAGAATCTGCCTGCCAACGCAGGGGACATGGGTTCCATCCCTGGTCCAGGAAGACCCCACATGCCGTGGGGCAACAAAGCCCATGCACCACCACTACTAAGCCTGCACTCTACAGCCCACGCGCCACAACTACTGAGCCCGCGTGCTGCAACTACTGAAGCTGGCGCACCTAGAGCCCGTGCTCTGCAACAAGAGAAGCCACCTCAATGAGAAGCCGCGCACCACAACGAAGAGTAGCTCCCGCTTGCCGCAACTAGAGAAAGCCCGCGCAGCAACGAAGATCCAACGCAAAAATAAATAAATAAATTTAACAAAAAAAATTTTTAAATAGATAGATAAATAAATTAGCTTGCAATCTCTTTGTTAGCCTTTACCTTAGACATTCTCCCACCATATCTGGGCTCTTTCTTTCTAATAAATGAAACCAGTTGCCTGTACCATCCAAGCAAATCATTTTAAATCAATTTCCTAATGAATTCTTCCACAGTCAACAACTGGTTCAGACTAATATATCTCCCCTTAACTCTCCCCAGTCATGCTCTCTCTATTCAGCTGTTCTCTTCAACTGTCTGGCTTCCTGGTAAATAGTAAACAAAGCTGGGGAAAATCCACATAGGCATGATTTTTTTGTTGTACATCCACTCACTTTGCAAAAAATACTGGTTGACATTAACCATATTAATTTCTTCACTGATATTTTAAAATTAAAAAAAGAAACACAGACTAGGAATCAAAGGTCCTGTAATCCATAAGCTACCCAAAGTAGCACAGATGGTAACTCAAGTAGTAATAATAATGAGAATGATAAATAGCAACAACTAACATTTATTGTTAGTTCATGATAGGCATTGTTCTAAGTACTTTACATATGTTAATTCATTTGCTTCTTCAAATCTCCATAAGGTAAATACTCTTATTATTTAAATATTATTCCCACTTTATGGCTGAGGACTCTGAGATGATACCTCCAGGAAATGGCAGAAGGAGGACTGAAATGTAGACAGTATGACTCCAGAGTTCTATCTGCTCACCTCGAAATAAAGCGCCTCACCTGGGAAATAAGTAAGTAGTAAATCACCTCACCTCCTCTGTTTGAAACTCAGTGCCCTCAGCTGTAAAATGGGTAGAGTAATACCAGCTCTTCCTACCTTTAGGATTGCTGAGAGGAAACATGAAAAACACTGAAAGCTCTAACAAGGGGAGGTCATCTGGTTTAAGGTTGGAAAATTGGGCTGAGACTATTTCATCATCTGAAGCAAAAACTAACCGGATAGTGTTTTATACAACAGCAAACCAAGCCATTTTCTGACCACACATATCCTTGTGAAGGTGAGACTGGACATACAGGGCCAGCTAATGCAGACTGTGAACGACGCCAGATTCTCACAGCTGCTGATTTGCCTGGAATTAGGAAAAAAAGCAGCCAACCTTTACCTCTATTGTGTAGCCTGACCGTGTCCTTCCTCTCTCTTCTCCAGTCTTCGGACTTTGCTTAATAGAAGCACCATGCTACAAATCTTACATACTTAAGGGCCAAAAAACTCTCCGGAGCCCGCACACTGAAATGTGTGTGGGAGTTCAGCAGTACTGAATTTTCAAATAAAACGATTAACAGGCACCTCTAGGGCAGCCTCTGAGAAAACAATCCTTCCTGGCTTGCCACCTTAATCCGAGGAAGCTTTTTGTTCTCAGGTTTAATAAAATAGTTGGAAAGTAACGTAGGGATGAGGGTCTAGAAGCAGGTAGAGAGCAGCACCCCATTCTCCAATCTGCAGGCTCCCATTAGCAACCTGAATCTCATCTCTGCTCTCTGTCCAGGCCTAACTAGGCCACTGGAATGTGCTACTGGGGAGGTTTCAGTCACTTCGTTCAATTTTCACTGCAATCAGCTCTAATTACTTGTTGCTAGAAACATTTTCTCCAAGATTTTAATAGTCGGAAATGGGTTCACCTGATCGGAAGCCTACTTGCTTTTTGGTAGCACAATAACATCTGTCAGACTTCCTGAAGCAGAGAATTAAAATCAGTTAAAAGGATGAACATAATCCAATCCAATTCAATCCCAGACTGATGCCTACAAGCCTCCTATTTGCTGAAACAATGATTTAGATGCCCTGCCAAATAAATATAGGATGTTTATAGCCTAACACAATAGGAATCTGCCTCATTTATGCAGCAGGAAGATCGTTTACAGCCAATTTCTAAAAGACACCAAGCATCAATAATAAATTTTCAAATCAAGGCCAGAAATTGCAATACTCAAAAAAGGCCTGTCAGGCAATATGAAATTGTTGTCAGAAGGAGGGTTTTCAGGGACGCCATATACCAGTTTATAATCCAGAAGTGACTATAAAATGGTCACGGCCAGCCTGGCTTTCCAAGTCTCTGGGAAGGAGGAGGCTTGGCTGTAAAGGAGATCTGGGGCAACAAGAACAGGGCATCTCCTACTGAGAGATCTCAGCACCAGCCTGGTGGCCTTTGGAGACGATCGCTAGAGCCACACTTTTTCTCAGCTACATCTGCTTCTTGGGAGCAATTCCTGCTTTGCACTTATGGAGAAGAGGCTGAATAATGCTGTTGGAGGGGCTCAATTCTCTGCCCCACAGGGATTGTGTAGCCAGACCTTCCCTTTACTTATACATGTGTGCATGCTCACACACACATACACACACACAGACTTAAACAGGAATTTAAACATCCTAACCTTTTCCCTCTAATCCATCCCATACCATCCCAGGTGCTATTAAAACTTGTAGGAAGGGCTTCCCTTGTGGAGCAGTGGTTGAGAGTCCGCCTGCCGATGCAGGGGACACGGGTTTGTGCCCCGGTCCGGGAAGATCCCACGTGCCACGGAGCGGCTGGGCCCGTGAGACATGGCCACTGAGCCTGCGCGTCCGGAGCCTGTGCTCCGCAACGGGAGAGGCCACACAACAGTGAGAGGCCCACGTACCGCAAAAAAAAAAAAAAAAAACCTTGCAGGAAATGAAAAGTAGCTCCTACTCACAGGAAGATCGACTTCTGGGATGGAGCCTAGAAAAATGGCTCTGGGTCGCAGCTCAATCACTTACTAGCTGTGTGACTCTGAGAAAGTCACTGATACTTCCGTGTCTCATTGTCTGACCTATAATACACAGGAAATAGTAGCTCATGTGAGGAGGAAGTAAGATCGTGCATGAAAATTCTTGAAAAGAACTCCCAAGGTGTTCACTGAATTCATTGTTGCCAACTGGATCTGGATCTCATCTGAGCTTCCTACAAGAGCAAGCTGGGGAGTCAGGAACAGGAAAGGGTACCATTCTGGCTGACATTTGGAGTGATAGGACACATAAAAAAGCCTCTCCTCGAGAAAAGTAGTCAGAATAAGACGGTTGGTATTTAAGCTCTCCCATTATCTAGCTCTCTGCCTTTTATTAAGTCCCTTAATCTCTCTGAGCTTTACTTTCCTCATGTATGCAACGGGATTCATGATGACACCTTACAGCATTACGGTGAATATGAAACAAGAAAACATATACGAACATGTTCTGTAAACCCTAACGAATGTTCCCTCCCTGGGTCTAGGCCCTCAACTACACTGTCTTGTTTATTTTCTTCATAGCTCAGAATGACTTGAAATGTCCTGTGTGTTTTTCTACTGTTTGTCTGATTCACCCCACTAGAATGTCAACTCCCCAAAGGCAGGAGCTCTGTCTTAACAGCTGTATCACTCATGCTTAGAGTGGTCTTTTTCTGAATATTTCTTACCTGATTGCTAGACAAGCACAGTGGCAGCCCCAGAGAAAAAATTTTGAAGCGCATGAAATCTTCCCTCATTGACCCCTCTGCCCATCCATCTTAGCATCCGAAATGCACAACTGCCT
Source organism: Delphinapterus leucas (assembly GCF_059928025.1). Taxonomy (NCBI): domain Eukaryota; kingdom Metazoa; phylum Chordata; class Mammalia; order Artiodactyla; family Monodontidae; genus Delphinapterus; species Delphinapterus leucas. Next base: position 22,878,302 of record NC_143136.1, on the reverse strand, counting down.
CCTTCCTGTGACTGGGGAATCCTCTATGTATGAAGCAAGTCTCTCTCTCCCTAGAGAAGCTGCAAATGCCAGGTACCCACGTCCCGGCCTCCCTTGCAGCTAGGGTGCAGGATGTGACTGGGCTCTGTCCCCAGGCTCACCCGCTGCACACTTCCCACTGAAAGCTAGTGACTTCCAGAAGAACTACACAATCCTCATCCTGGCAAGACTCTGGTCAGGGAGCTGGCTCTGCTGATGGCCTTCATAGCAGCATCTGGGGTCCTGGGTTGGGAATATCGACGGAGCAGGCTGCTATATCTGCACCCAAGGTGTGTCTTCACTGGGTCATATCTGTGGCATGATGTCGGCCCTTGTTCCTGATTGTCTTCCCTCCAGGCATGGTTCCTTGGGCTCTTCTGGATATCCTCTACATACAACTTTAATTAGTGCTTTTATGCTTCACTTATCCAGGACTGGTTTGTTGTTTGACTGATAGGATCCTCCAATTCCCCAAACAGCCCAGTATCTCCATCAGATTAAAAGTGACCCTGGTCCCCTAAGAGACTCCAGCTAAACTGTCTTGCTAGCAATTACCTGCTCCCCCCAACAACCCTTTGCCTTTTCCCAGATGAAATTGCACGTTTCCTGGTGCTTTTTCCCTTAGGACCTTACTTTCTGTAAGAGGTAATCTGATCAGTTAATTCAAGCCAATGTGTTAATTTCTGATGCTAATTTAATATTACCCCAGCATTTTAGCAGATACTTTTAATGCCTCAGAGCAAAGGAGAGAGGAATCACACAGTGGCCAGGGCCTGTGAGGGTTCTACTCTTTGTCTGCAATCTCAAAGGTCCTACCTCCATTGAGACATCACGGACAGTCCAAAGATGGATGCATTGTGGACCAATCACATGGCGACCCTGGTGCAGTTTATGGAATCAGTCTTTACTTCATGATTATCGACGTGCCTGCATATACACAGATGCTTATGTGTGCGCATACACACACACACACACACACACGAACCCCTACCTAAATACTTCATTGGCTTCCCATTGCTTTTAGAATGAGGAGCAAAATCTTTAACATTCCCAGTAATGCCCTGAATCCTGAGCCCTAACCCAGTGATATAAATGATTATATCATTTGGCTCTCAGGTGGGGAGAGGGGCAGTTAAAATCCTGATTTGTAGCATTTGCTGATTTTAGTGGCATAAATACTTCCCAAATGTTACTTTCAAGCTACCAAAATAATATCAACAAGGTTATAAAATTCCTGAATATTTAATAATGGCTCTCTCAAGCCAACAGGTGCCCCCAGCTCCAGAACACCACCGTTTTCCCAGTCACTTCTCAGTACTCTCGTCATTCTAAACCCATTCATTGGCTTTTCAACTTCCAACTTCCTCAATGGGTCAAATATTTCTGTATTACTAGGGCTAGGCCTGATATATATGTCAGGCCGGATCTATAAGTTCAGAAAATAATTTTGCTTCCAATATATAACTAGCTGGTTCATACTATTTCATTCAGTTAAGCAAGCACATACTGAGTTTTTAATATTTCCAAGACACAGTATTAGGCCTGGACCATCAGAAATAACAGATACTCCGTTCCTGTTTTCAAAGAACTGACGATTTCAAGCTACCTGACAGATGAGACCTCCTGCGTTCTGAAAGATCTCTGAGAGAGAAGGCCTCACCACACTCTTGGCAACTGCCACACTCAATTCTCAGTTCGCTGAGTAATTTGTGTGTGTGCTTCTAATTCCTTGAGAATCAATGCATCTCCATTTCCTCTTATTCTGGGTGCCAGAAGCAAGAACATTTGGTCACCATTCTTCACATTAATAAGCCTTCACTCCCTGAGAGTTATTGAGTTATACCTTTGTCTTCTCTTTCTAGATTAAATAATTCCAATCCCTTTAACCTTTTTCAGAGGTCCTATTTGCCAGCCTTCAGTTTAATCATTTTCACTGCACCCTCTGGAGTCTCTCCAAGTCTTCAGCATTAAAATTTGTTGCTTTTGCCATTGAGCTCACTCTTCTAAGCAACTTATTCTTTCACGTAAACCAAGACGAAAGAAAAGCAGCCCCCAAATAAAAGGAAGAGAGTAGACAGAAGGACAGATTTCCTATGTAAGGAATTCATGTAGGACACTCACACGCTGAAAGCAAATAGCATTTGTCAGCACTATTAAGGAAAAAGGGCCAAGACCAGAAGAATTTCTAAATAGTGCCAACCATTCTGCTTGACAATTATCTAAATTACTTTTAAGCAGATAAGGCTATTAACAAGCGAATATGGGGCTTGCTTTAGTTACACCTGAAGTTCTCAGACGGGTGCTTATAAAATCATTGTTAATGAGATCAGACAGGAGTTTTTGATTCTGTACAATACCTCTGGCTGCCAAGCAGACTGTCCAGAGGTTACTATGTAATTTACAGGCAGCGCCTTTGACTGGTCAGTCCTGGCAAAGTGCAAAGGATCTTTCATTTCATTCTGTCAGTCAATAGAAATTAATATTTCCTGAGCTGAGAGTGCAGGAATTCTAAATGAGTTTTAAGAAAGGATGTACAGAGGCTGATCAAATACATGCTGATCACTGTATGGTACCAACATATGCCAAAAGGCGCAGATACGGAAACCAGAGCTCTGGTAAAAACCCTCTTCAAGATAAGCACGATGACTTAGAGATCTCTCTTACTAAGATCCCTCCCTGCCTTTTTCTCTTATTGTTCCACTGAGATGAACCTGCCCCCTGTGAGCCAGTAGTGTGCCACACACACACACACACACACACACACAGAGAAAGAGAGAAAAGGAGCGGGGCGGGGGTGGGGAGAGGGGGAGAAAGAGGGAGACAGAGGAGAGTGTGTGACGATTCTACTGACACATTTCCAAATGCTTTCAAGAAGCTGGGAAAACTCTTTCTGGGTAACATTCTACCTGTTCTGTTTCAGGGACTTCTTTGTTTTGGAGCCAGTGTTTAGAAAAAATAAATTATTTTCCCATCTGGAAAAGTTAAAAGTATACAATTAGGGTGAAGACAGTTGGTTGGATATGGAGAAGTGGAAAGAGAGAGACTATTGCTTTCTCTGGGCTAGTTCTGGGAAAACTGTAGCTAGTGTTCATCTAGTTCAATTTCTGAAGTTAGTATGGCTGTGGTCAGACCCTGTCTGGCTGAGACCCAGCAGGGCTGAGAGAGGTCTGTCAACAGCAGCCATGGGAAAACCAGCTACGTACTGAAAAAGACTCCTTGCCAAGTTCTCTAATAACAGGACACATTCATGATTTGGTGTGGAATTTTCTCAGGGAGGTGTAGACCCAAAGACAGTTCAGCCTATCAAACAATGACTTAAACGCTAAGACTTATGGAATTGATACAGTGAACCTTAAATAATCGGCAATTAAGATGGCCAAGAGCTTATAACCACAGCATCTTAAGGAGAAGCACCTCCTGGGCGAAAGAAGACAGTTCACTAAGCTGTTTAATTTATCCGTGTGGACCCATTATACCCCTCCTATTCTTGCTGGCTCTTCATGCCCAGGCACACGCCCCAGGTGTCTGTCCACCTGAGTGAAGGAAAGGCATAGGTACGCAAACGCAGTTGGTAAATAAATGCACAGTTGAGCTCCGGGAGCTCTGAAACAATGGTGATTAAAGCTGTAGCATACTGAATAGTTGTGTGTTGAGAAATCAACATTGTAATGTAATAATTACCATTTTTAGAAAGGCAAGATTCCAATTATGAAGTGAACTACAAATCACCCCGATTTCATTTATTTCATGGTAAAGATAGTCTCGTAAATTGTTACCAAGTGGTAAGCAAATGAAAGCAGGGCACTGATATCAATGTATGTTGCCATGTTACTTTGTAGTGGTAATGGCAAGTGGCCAATAATGTTGGATGAATAAATCACTAGTAGACACAACTCAGTGCTCCCTCTCTTTATCTAAATACGTACCTCAGAGACTTATACCAAGTCGTTTCTAAGAAACAGCAATTTGCATCACTCTGCTATAATCCACTGCACCTTGGGAAGCAATCTTTATCCCATTTAAATTTGAGAAATAATATCACCAATACCAAACATGCGCATTTCTACATTGGGAAGGTTAAAAGAAAACAAAAACCAAAGGGGGGAAAAGAAAAACAGAGAAAATAAAAGGAAAGTAAGGAAAAGGGGAGAAAGACAAGAAGTAAAAAACAGATCGGTGAATTTTAAAAAACATCTATCTTTAACGAACAAGTGACATTTTCAGTAAAGTTTTTCTGAATCTGAAAAAGTAAAATAAAATTCCTGCTGACTTTCAAAAGCCAAACCTTTGGGTCATTCTTTAAAAAAACAGATAACCAGCAGATTAAAGGAACTCCATTTACAAAAATCAAATGAACCTCTAACAAAGCTTGTTTGGGACATGAATAAATCATCTGGTCATGAATTATTCATTGTTATCAAGAAACAAGCCGGGATTCCAGGAACTGGGCTGAGGGAAGTGCTAAAACCAGGGAGTGAGTGAGTTCATTGTCTCAAACCCACCATGGGAAGGGAGAGGACAGGCCACAGGGTACTGACAAGTGATGCTGACCACGCTAGATGGTTTCAGGGGACACTGGCAGCATTTACACCCCAGAGCATAAAGCAAATAGAATTTAATCCTCACCTTACTTTAGAAAATTGCATGTACTTAGTAACAGACCATAAGACATTTTGAGCATTGGATCTTTTTTCTTTTGAATGCGCGACATACATGGGGAATATGAGCTGTATGCAAAAGACAGTAGGAGTTAAAAGTTTGCATTTAAGGGAGATGACTAGAAAATTCCTTAAAGATACACTGTTAAGAGTAGTCTGGGGCTTCCCTGGTGGTGCAGTGGTTGAGAGTCTACCTGCTAATGCAGGGGACACGGGTTCGAGCCCTGGTCTGAGAGGATCTCACATGGCGCAGAGCAACTGGGCCCGTGAGCCACAACTACGGAGCCTGCGCATCTGAAGCCTGTGCTCCGCAGCAAGAGAGGCCACCATAGTGAGAGGCCCGCGCACCTCGATGAAGAGTGGACCCCGCTTGCCGCAACTAGAGAAAGCACTCACACAGAAACGAAGACGCAACACAGCAAAAATAAATTAATTAATAAACTCCTACCCCCAACATCTTCTTTAAAAAAAAAAGAGTAGTCTGACCTACTCGTTCATGGCTTTGGGGGTTATATTCTTTTTATTGGGGTCGGGAAGAAGGAAAGGGAGTCTCTCACACTTAATCAACTAATCAGCCTATGTATGTGTTCCAGGTCCAAACTGCTTTGCAGGAACTACGATCATTCCGGCTGGCATTGAAGTGAAAGTGGATGAATGTAACATCTGTCACTGTCACAACGGGGACTGGTGGAAGCCTGCTCAGTGTTCAAAACGCGAATGCCAAGGCAAGCAGACTGTGTAGAACAGATTCCCACCCGATGACGAGCTCTTAGGAGAGAATGCTATGCCTTCTACACTGCACATGTTTAAAACAAGAGAAAACAAACCAACTCCTGCCAGCTACAACAGGGTCACCAGCAAAACCTTTTAGGGTTGACAAAAGTGAACATTTTACTAAGAGGAAATTTCTCTTTCTTTCTTGCTATATAAAATATATATAGCATATAGCTATCAAAACTGCTTTTGTAATTATCCATGCTTAATGGTGACTTGACAACTGGATTTCTGGAACAAAAAGAAAGAAATAGCCTTGTACAGGTTTCTTCTCTAGTGACACCTCTGGCCTGCCAGCTCACCATCTACTGACTTTCTCCATTTTTACTCTTCTGTAAACTGGCATTTTTCTCTTGGAGTGATTTATTTTTTCCTCTTTAGAGTCTAAGGGGCCAGATTTGACTGCACAGTAAGGTTTTGAGTTGTGTCAAATAAGCTTCAGTAAAGCAGTGTCAGGAGTGAGGACCCTCCTGATCAGGAATATGCAAAAGCACCCAAGCAATCACTCCCCTCGAGTGAATCTTGCCCTGCAGGGTCAGAAGAGAGAGGTGCACATAGCTGGACCCACTGCTGGGCTGGGTGCGGAACTGGAGCTCAGTGCATTATGCGGGGACTCACAATTTGATTCTTACAAACCACACATTTCATTCACAAGATTTTGAAACTGCCGATCAAAATCTAATACGTGAAGAATACCACGAGCATCACTAAAGAATCCAAAGGGAGACAGGTATTCAAAATTGCAGCATCAATCACCAGGCTTTCTCATGATGCTGAATTGAAGTTTGGCTTACAACGAAACACACTACACCCACTCTGTCCCCTGGCACGATAAATACCAGAACCAGGGTGAGCAGCCCCACTGTGAATCTGAATCCTTCTGAACACTTCTGGCTTTTGAGTTCAGATTTGGCTGAAAGCCAGTCATACACACAGGCAGTTTTTCTGGTTCGGGACTGTGTCTGCCATGTTACAGTAACGACCGCTCAGCCCTCTGTCTAAAACAGATTCAGGACACTCTTTCCACCTCAAGTGCTGATTTAAAGATTAGGGTAGAGTGAGTCTTGCACAATACAATTCCATTTGTTGAACAGTTTTTAAAATGTATATATTAGACACTGAACAATTAAAATGAACCTTTGAAGAGTCTCAAGGTTGCCCTGGTAATGCTGCTAGTATAGGAACAGAAAAAATAAAATACACAGGGTATCTGATGCCACCTCTATTCAAGTGCAAATTTAACAATTCTGAAACCACATGGCATAGCTAGTCACTTATTCCACTCTCCTGTCTTGAGAACCCTGGCACAGATCTGGTAGGGTCCTTGAGGAACCTTGAAGGTTGTCTTCATTACCAATGTTCTTTCCTTTTCTGCCCCCACTCTCACCTGGGCTTGGCCATAGCTCCAGTGGAGTTGCCGCATTCCTGTACAAGGTCTCTCAACCTCAGCGCTATAGACATTTGGGGCCAGACAATTAATTGTCATTGGGAGCTGTCCTGTGCATTTTTAGGATGTTTAGCAGCATTCTTGGCTTCTATCCACTAAATGCCAAGAGCAGTACCCTAACTGTAATAACAGAATGTCTCTGGACATTGCCAAATGTCCCCAGGGTGTGTGGAAGGGGGCAGGATTTCACCTGGTTGAGAACCATTGGTCTAGAATAATCAGTACAGAGTGGTTTTCTACCGGGGGGAAGTACCAGGCAAGGTCTGGCTGAGGCTGTGGCTTTGGTGAGCCTCTGAGCCCTTGCGGACAGGCACGACCAGCAGCCCCGAGGGGACGGGTCAGTCTCCTCCAAAGGGAGTGATGCTTCATCACCACAGGTCCACCCTCAGGACACACATCTCTCTAGTCTCATCAACGGGGTTTTCCTTTAAAATCGTCAAGCCTCTCCTCCCTGGAAGCTCCTCCCGTCATCAAGAAAGAGCTGTCATTTCCAAAATTAATGTGTTGACGAGTTGGACCTGACACTTCTCACACACACTGTGCTCGTGTTCTGATACCAATAGTCAGGCTGGCGCCATCCGAGGGAGAACATCAAGCCGCCTTCCCTTAGAACAGCAATTCTCAGCAAGGGTGGTGCTTTTCAGTTGCCACCCTGGATACATCATAAAGACAGTCATGAATCATTCATGAACAATTCTGCATGATTTATTCCTGCACTTCAAAGCAAAGGCACTCCACACTTCAGCTTGTTTCTAGACAGAGATGTATTATAGAGCTTTCTTTGCCCTGAGGTTGCCTACTGCCAGCCTCAAAAATCTTCACTCTTGGAAAGAAATAATAATAATAAATGACAGGAATAAGGTTTGAAACCCAGAAAACATCATTAATAGGGCCATGTTTCATAGTACCCTATCTATTATTAAGGAGTTACTATGTCCTTTGTAGAAAACAGAAGGCGAGAGCAACTGGGAAGCCAGGGTACAGAAATTTTGCATCAAAGGCTGGGCACAGTGAGAGTCACAACAAGAATTTTCAAGAATGAAGTACACTACCCATCAAGAAACTCTCTTCAGAGAGTTTGCAGAATGAAGGCTGCCCAGCAGCCTCTGCTACCAGCCAGAGAGAGGGATTATTTTATTGTTGTCCTTGGATTTTTTTTTTTCCCTCTCAGAGTCTCACTACAAGCTGTTTCCTTTAAGACTTTGTAGCACTGACATTTTTCCCCCTTTAGGGAGAGATGAACCTATACTGTGACAGAATTTCTCATAAACTGATAAACACTTTACAACTTCCTTCTACCCAGGTCATTGAGAAATCCTTTCCAAACTCTGAACAACACAGTTCTGGTTTCATCTGTTGTTGTTGTTGTTGTTGTTTTTCTTTTGAAAGCTTTGTCTGCAGCTACCCCATCACCACTACCCTCCTACATCTCCTCCGCCTTTGGTTCTTGGCTTTAACTACAGCTCTGTTTAAATAAAGGATCAACATCCTGATTGACAGCTGATGCCTGTTAAAAAACGATTCAGTTTCTAAAATCTTTGAAAAATGGTGTGCCTGAAAACTAGTGAGAGAAAAAAAAAACACTAAACACTCAACTGTAAAAAGGGGATTCTAGCTACAATATTTGATGTGTAAAAGAATATATTATTAAAAAACTATTTTGTTAAATATAAAGTGTGTTAACCAGCAAACACGGTCTGTGGTATATTTTCCTTCCTGAATTTCTCCCTTCTCCCTACTCTTCATTTAATGACTAATTCTAAGTGACTTCTATCATCTGAAAATACATGTGTTGTTAGAGCTATGTTCAATTAGAATTAGGCATCGCTTTAGCGTTTGTCTGAGCACATTTTCATTTTTCCTAAGAGAAGGCAAGGCTGATTTAGGGATCAGAGAGGAACTCAAACCAGCAGTGAGAGGGTTAGTGATAGGAAAAATATTTCCCTGACCCAGATCCATGCACACCACTAATGATAATCCGTAATTTTTGAGGGCTTACTCTGTGGCAGGCCCTGTGCTGTGCACTGAACCTTTTCTATTCAAGACACACAGCACAGCTACGAGGCAGGGACTCTTATTATCTCTGCTTTGCTGTTGAGGAAACCAGAATACGAAGAGGTTAAATGCTTTGCCCAAGGTCACAGGATCTTAACGGGCAAAGCAGAAATTCTTTACTGTAGAAGTTTTCAATCATACACAAAAATTGAGAAGATTGTATAAGGAACCTCCATTTACCCATTGCCAAGATGCAACAGTTCTCAAGGTTCTGCGTAATACTTCATCTATTGTTTTCCCTTGAATATTTTAAAGCAAATATCAGGCATATCATTTCATCCCTACATCATCAAAGAGAGTAATCATCTCTTTGAAAAAAGGGATAGTTTTTACCAAACCTAACAAAATTAATAATTTCTTAATATCATCAATATCCAGTTTATATTCAAATTTCTTAGATTTTTCTAAACTACAGCAGAGGAGGGGTGTTTGCATGATCCAAAGCGAACCATCTGTAACACTGCATTTGGTCATTATGCCTCCTAAGTCCACAGTAGTGATGTGAACCCCGCCAACAGACAGCTGTGAACTCTGACAGACTCCTGGGTCTGTTGTTGTTACCAGAAGGTTGTGTTGGGGGAAATCACTCCTTTAAAGTCCATGTTAAACTCCTCCCTAGACTCTAAGCAGGGCAAGCAGTAGGCAAGAGGCTTTCTACCAATAGCGGAAACAAAGCCCTTGACCGAGAACCATTTCCAATGACCAGCAGCCAGAGGACGCCGCCTTTTATACATGTGTAAGCTTTCCTTATGGAATAAGTGCAAACTGTTATTCTCCTTCTCCTTGAGACAAACATACTGCCTAACAGAGTAAAGCTGAACAATACTTTATAAATTGCCATCATCTACTGCATCGTTGGAGGAAGAAAAAAGCCAACCACTAAGAAAACATCAGCTTGGCATCCCCCGTACACGGATACACGCCCCCGGCTCCACCAACATTTTCTTAAAACAAGATTAGACTGTTGTGCTTTTCAGTTTTTCAACCATCCAACTCTCTTTCCCTATGCCCCTTGCCAAGGACTGTTTACAGTTCATTTCTGATTCAACTTTCATGAAAGGGCACTTCAAAGCATAGGAGAGAAAGCTATGAGACAGTCCTGTGTTTGTTGTTATTTCAGGGTTTATGTTGGTAATACTACTCTTTTAAAGAAAGGTACCTTCATGGTTTTGAAGGACAAATGCTATCTCTGAGTTGGCAACCTTACCTATACTTTCTTACCCTGTTTATAAGGGATTTATACCTCCAACTGGGGGGATAGTCTTATCAGTGAGCCTCAAACTGTACTGTCTGGTATGAACACCTGATTCGCCCTGATCAACCTTATAGACCCAGAAGGCATATTGTTCTTTTGATGAGCTAGTGCCTTAGTGCCTCTCACAGAATAAGAGTTAAATATATTGAGTTAAAGGAACTTCTTGAATTTTAAGGATTCAAAATTTGTTTCATATGCCAAACATTTTCAGTTGTGGTAATGACTTAATGGTTTTCTCTTTAAATTTGAAGACCTTGAACTCATAGTTCTTTGAAGCCCAAACTCCAATGTAATTTATCCCAGTGCTTACCTTACTCCCTGGCTTTGAGTAGGGGCCCTTTTTAAAAAGCTGTACTTTTAAAATCAATTTTCAGTTTTAAAGCCTTTCAAATGAATAGTTATGTGAGGTGGGGGAGGAATTCGGATATAAAGTTCAGCTATTCAGCTACCACGTCTTGAGCCCCTTCTGTGCATCAGATACTATACTGGCTACTTTACAAGAGAAAATGACTTACATTCATCAGCTCAACCGTTCTGATAACTATCATGAAATCATGAACTAGCATTCCCATTTTGCAGACTGGAACAGTGAGATTCAGAGAAGTTCCAGTCATTTTCACAGGCTTGCCCAATTTTATATCAGGGCTGTAAGTATTAAACCGAACGTTACCCATAAAACAGCTTAGAATAGAGCCTGGCACATAAGAAGAGCCTATTATGTGTCAGCTATCATTATGAGGTTATGGTATGATAAGAGATATCTCATGAATAAGGTAACCCTAGGTTTGGATCATGAAGCTTAAGTAAAAGACAGGCAGGAATTTGGGGTTTGCTATTGGCATATTTAAAAATAAATAGTATCTTTGGAGTGTGACAAGCAGTCAGGTGTGATTTGAGGGTGAAGTTGAAGATGGTGGGACATGGTGAAAGATGTGTCCAGGAAGGAAACCTCGTTGTCAGGTGATGGAAAATCATGCTCAGAAAACTGGACTTGGTTTTTCTTGATACTGTGGATTAATTAACGTCAAAAAGAGGGTGACATGGCCACATGTAAGTCTTAGGATAACAATTCTGACAGCAGAGTGAAGGACGGGATGGGGTCTAGTGAGAGAGAGGTGGGGACACTAAGGAGAAGCCATTACAAGAGTCCAGGAAGGGATAATGAGGATCTGATCTGGTAGTGGTGTCACTCGAACAGACTGGTTGGGACAAGACTTCATGGAGGAACAAATGGGATTCAAGAATTAAAGCAGCCCACATTTCTAGTTCAGGTGATTAGAAGGATATTGATGCTAATCACCACCACCAAAAGCATGGAGCTCATGCTTTCTTTGGGGGTGGCACGTACCCCACTTTAGACTTTATGCTGAAGATGCTGCTAAGACCAAGGTATGTAGGATTAACCTCAGATACGCTTGTCTACAGGGCAGCCCACTCTGTTTCTATTTGCCAATGCCTTTTTCATCCTGGTTTGAATAATTGCAATTTGAAGGGCCAAAGTCCTCCACTGGTCATACATGGTTTCATAGTATTCTTAAAATGGAAGTCAAAGGTTGGCATCAAAAGAACAGAATTCTTTACTAATTTGTGGTCAATATTAATCTCACACCACAGTGAAATAATATCTTTTGCATCGTATGATACAAACTGCTTATAAATTTCCAACAGCTCTCTCTGTTCATGCCCCTTCAGAATATAAATGTCAGTTTTATTTTTACATTATCATTCACCAGGGTTTTGGAAATTCAAAATGAAAGAATTTTTTCAACCATCCACTGTGGCCTTCTCTTTTGTTTTTTCTTTCAGAACATACAGGATTAGGTGACAAATTAGGTCCTGGGAGAGCTTTTTGATCTGAGATTTCCAAGGATATCCACCCTGTTCCCATTCCATTTTTCTTGGCCTTTGTTTGATTTTTGGTTTCATTCACTTTTTAATTAATCACAACATTGGGTCAGCTAGACCCATTAACTGCATTTCTCGTTTAGACCTTTCAGGGATGCAGTTGCAGATGCAATTTAATTTGTTGACCCATGATCAATAGCAATTAATAACATCTCTTTAATCTTGTTGAAATGTCTGTCTCTGGCTCCCAGTAGCCACCATCTCAAGGGAAAGGCAGGCACACTCACAGGTTATTTAGCTTCTAGGCAATAGCTGCCCTCACCCACCTACTCTTCTCATGGCTTAGTGGCCATTTCAGAAGTCACTGTTCTCTAGGGCCCTTTCAACGATCACAGAAAAGTTTATCCAGACTCTCTTTATCTGATTCCTCCACTGCAAATTCATTATGCAAACAAACTCTGAGAAAAAGACTCTAAAGTCATTTTTTAATTCAGAAAAATAGATTTGACTTTTTCAAGTGCATTATGTTAATAAAGTAAATGCTCAAGTTTCCTGGCTCTTCTCCATGTTGCCTTGTGTAACCCAATCACTGCATCCAGACTTTTCCCCTTTGATTTGTCATATTCAATGAAGTTTATTCAATTATTCAATAAATAATGTTCCAGCTAGGAAACTAGGCACTGGGGGTTAAAACTAAATGAGGCAGGGCTTCCCTGGTGGTGCAGTGGTTAAGAATCCGCCTGCCAATGCAGGGGACATGGGTTCGAGCCCTGGTCCGGGAAGATCTCACATGCCGCGGGACAACTAAGCTCATGCGCCACAACTACTGAGCCTGCGCTCTAGAGCCCGTGAGCCACAACCTGCATGCCACGACTACTGAGCCCGTGTGCCTAGAGCCCGTGCCCCGCAACAAGAGAAGCCACCGCAATGAGAAGTCCGCGCACCACAACGAAGAGTAGGTCCCGCTCGCCGCAACTAGAGAAAGCCCGCGTGCAGCAACGAAGACCCAATGCAGCCAAAAATAAATAAATAAGTAAATAATTAATTAAAAAAAAAAACTAAATGAGGCATTTTTTTTCCTGCTCTCAAGGAGCTTACAGTCTGGTGGGGCAAATTAGCTAGGCAAGTCCACAATGACAGACAGGGGCGTGCTGTGCTCCAAGTATGAACAGGTATACTGGTAATATTTGCACAAGACAAGGCATCATCCCAGGCCTGCGGGAAGGCTTCCTGGGAGATGGATTGTGCAATAAGTTTTAAAAGAGGAAAAGACTAAAGAATGAGGAAGTATCCAATGCCCTCGTGTAGTACTGATATATAAGGTGAACTTTCCACTGGTACAGCTCAGACCATGTAACTGCCCCCCTGTTGCTAACAATGAAATCCATCCAAATCAGTAAATATGTGCCTGTCACTAAACCAAGGACTTTGAGCAAATAAATAAACGTCACCTTCCTACTGTGAAGGAATCACTTACTTATCTTGGTGCCATCTGTCCTTTGCTCTATAGTCAGCTTACTGACCAGTGGAATTCACTGTCCTCTACCCAACTGGGGTACCAGGTACACTGCCTTTTATCAAAACTTGTCCTTGCATCTCAGTAGGAATTTGAGTAATGCCATTCTTCCATCGTATTTACATTTTTGGCTTAATCTATTGACTTGTCCTACCTGGTACCAGGCTCAGCTGTGGAATAGAAGACTGCGGCTCCTATTAAAGCATCAGAAAGCAAGCAGGAGACATACTGGTGAGCAAGGAGCCCTTCCCAAATGTTCAGAAATGACAATCTAAGGATGACCGCGTGCTCTATAAACTCATAAGACTAGCCTTGAAACCAACCGTCAGTAAGTTTTCTGGGTTAAAATTTTACAAAGAGATAATTAAAAAGATGCTAGGCAACATCTTATAGAGAAGATTTGCGGCTACTAGATATATAAGGCATAGGATTTCTAAACTGCAAGTAGAAAATGTCTAAGGTGCATATGTGTATTTGTATCCACGTGTTAATAGTACAGTACTGTATATCGATAGAAATGTAAAAAGCTATAGACATTAGGACTGATGGCTGTGCCATTAAGATCACATACTTGCTATGTCTCCATAAAGCTAGAACATTCTCCCACTTTTGTGCCTAACAATTGCAGGCTTGTTTAGCCTACAGTAATTCTTATCCCACCTTTGCCTTGCTGTGAAGCATTTCATTAGTTCTGCTTGTTCATAGATTTAATTCTCCATCCCTAATCATTTGTGTCTCATGTGGTACATTGATTTCAGAGGGAGGCTGAACACGAGCAAAGGAGAGTTGCAGAGGGGAATGAAAATCAAGTTGCGTGGAACCTAAAATCACTGCAGTGACAATGAGATATACATATAAAAAAGAAAAGTTTCTTATTAAATGTGTAAAATATTAACATAAACATATAGTTGGGTTTTTGTTTAATTGCTTTTTTGTTTATTTGTTTTTGTTTTGCAACTAGGCAGTCATTTTTTCTGCTCAAGAGGACATATCTTCCATTTATCTGCTCTGTTTACTATCTCTTGTGGTCCTGCAAGGCATTACTGCTATAAGATGAACAGAGAAGGACTTCCCTGAGTATCCAGATATGCAGGGGATACCTGCGTGCGGTCAGAGGAGAATGTTCTCCAAGCTGCTTCACTTGTTTACATAAAGCACGCTCCTATCCTGTTGGCTGAGCTGGATGCCACTTTGGGTTCTCCAGAGAACTCAGCAATGATCCAGGAGGTTCTCACCACTCAGTTGCCCGTTTCTCAGCCTGACAAGTATTCTGACCTCAGGAATGTTGACTTTAATTGCCTGAGTTTGCTTTAGATACCCATTTGTATCTTCCAGCTCATGAGTGACTGAACAGCTCTATGCAGGCCACTTTGGATATAAATAGTAGAGGGAGAGGCCCCAGCTCAGTCATGAATGAGAGCAGAGACAGCAGTGTTTCATTCCCCACTGCCTTTCTTCCAGCATGTGCTTTTTATCAGCAGCCAGACCACTGGCTACCCAGCCTCCAGAGTCAGCAGCCTATAATAGCTTTATTAATAGATTCTGATTGGGTCTTTTTTTTTAAAATAAAAAAAAACCTTTAGCTATCCTCCAATGAGCGGGGATGGCTAGGGTCACAGTAGCAAAGTTGTGAAATGATTCATCCAAAAAGCATAAAGTAACTTTAAAAAAAGGGGGGGAATGCACAGAATTATATTTCATAACACCAATGTGGCGTGCAACGATACATTCCTTCTTTGCACTTGTGGAAGTAAAACCGGAATGTACATCTGTAATCACATATTCCATCCCACTGATTTGCTCTTACAGAAAATGGAAGGTCAGTCATCCAACTCACATGCCTATTGAAATGATGTCAACTCAGAAAAATATTCTTTGTTTACCATAAAATCTATATTTCAGGGCTTCCCTGGTGGCGCAGTGGTTGAGAGTTTGCCTGCCGATGCAGGGTACACGGGTTCGTGCCCCGGTCCGGGAGGATCCCACATGCCGTGGAGCGGCTGGGTCCGTGAGCCATGGACGCTGAGCCTGTGTGTCCGGAGCCTGTGCTCCGCGACGGGAGAGGCCACAACAGTGAGAGGCCCGCGTACCACAAAAAAAAAAAAAAAAAAAAATCTATATTTCAGGACATATAAATCCACTGTATATAGACTGGGTATATAGGAACCATACAGTCTTCTTTAGCTGCCTTCTGGAGAAATAAAAGGGCATGTTGGAAATGCATCACGCATGTGGTGAAATACAAGCTAGAAACATGTTCTTTCACCCTCAGCTCTGACACACAATGAGATACAGATTTTTTAAACTGTCTGCTTAGTTTGAGCGATCGCATCTTTAGCATCATCGGACTTGGGGTTGAATTAAAGAATCTAGTCCAAAATAATTTTCTTTGAGAACTGATTTATGGCTACTGAGCTGAACCAAAGAAACTGGATCTTTGTAAAGGCCCACTTAATGGCTCTGTAGATATTGCCAGAGCCACGTTTGCAAGGCCAAATGCTTTCTTCCTTTGTATAAAGGATTCATTGTAAATGAACATCTTTTAAGCTTCTCCCTGACTTCCACTATACATACATACAAGCACACATATAATACTTATGACACGGGATATACAGGGTGTATCACTAGCACCCCAGAAGTCCCCGTGTTCCCCCTTCCAATCAATGCCCTCACCACCACCAAGGATAACCCCCACCAAGGATGGTGAACCTCCAAACAGCACAACTCGCTTTGGCCTGTTTTGAAACACAATAGAATCAGACAATATGTATTTTTTGAACCTGGCTACTTTCATTCCACATCTTGTTTGTGAAATCCATCCATATTATTACATTCCTTTATTTTATGAAAAGGAGATTTGATTTCATTGCCAGAGCTACATCCCTTGATTTACTAGGAGAAATGTAATCATTAATATTAAAAAAAACTAAAATCTCACCTAGAGATCAGAGATGGGGGAAAAAACTCTTATAAACTTACTTTTTGCTTCTTTTTCTATGTATTTAATAATATACATTAATTTACGAATGTACTGGACTCCTACATAGGGAGCTGCTTCAAAGCAGAAATAAATGTTAAAAAGCACCAACAGTCAAGGTCAGTTTCTATTTTTAAAGATGAGGGTTTGTCCTTCAATGTAGTATTTCATCACTTCTAACCGAATTTGTCATTTATCACCACCTCCCTTCATTCATCAGTAAAGTCTTACGGCTGGCTTAGAAAGTGAGCTCAGAAAGGTTAGAGAAGGAGGAAGCAGCGTGACATCCAAGCTAGGGTCACTGGAGACTAGAGAGAGTGTCAAATATCTCCCAAGGGGGACAACTCATCCTAGCAGGAACTGTGTGTTCTGTAATCTTGGCCTGGCACACCTGGACCCACCCTACCCCCACTCCTTCTCTTTTCCAGCCCTCAGTTCTCAGTGTAAAGGGCACAAGCCTCTCACCCTGATTGGATCAGGTCCCCAGGATGTTCTTCCCTAGCCCTCTGGACTTCTCTTTTTGGAATATTTATGACCCCATAAGTAACATTTTTTAGCTGTCCCTTCCACCAGACTATAAGTTGATGGGGCATCTAGCGGTGTCCTGGCACATAGCAGATGTTCATCTAGTATTTTTTGAATGTGGGTGAATTAAGAAAGGGACAAAATTAAATGTTTCAGAAGTCCTCAAGATATAAAATCCATTTTATCCCTAAACTGTATGATTTGTTTCCTTCTTCTTGGTGTTCTCATGTCAGGAGAAATATGTAAGTCTCTCTATAAACAAACAAACCAGCAACTCTTGAATGTCAAATAAATCTACTTCTTTCTAAACACAAAATGTTTCCTCATTTCCAGGAATGTGTGCATTATAGGTTCCTTAAATTAGAGGTCCAGCTGCTCAGCATTCTGGTGCCAAAACCCACCAAATGAATGGAAAATCAGAAGAGCAAACACATTTGCTTAAAAACCATCTCAGACAAATGGATCCATGGAGAGTATTAAATGACATCTTAAAAAAAAAAACCTGTAATGCACATACCCCTCCTCAAAGCTAGTGGATCCATCCAGGATGAAGTATTTGGCAAAGAGAGGAGACAGTTAAAGTGCTGTGTGTTTTTATGTTAACCTCCTGTTTTGTCAGAGAAATTAGACTTTTTGATTTCTTCTTTCAAGACTCTTAGACTGTGAGGAAATTGACTAAAATGACCAAGAGAGCATGTTAATGCAAAGTGCTTTCTTCAAAAGTGATTCAGATGGTCACATGAGGGGTTCAGTTTTTGCAGTTATAGATAATCAACAGAACCAAGTGACAGTCTGATTTGGCAGGTACAATAAAGTTAAAACAATTTTAATTCTGACTTTTTTTAGGGGTGAGTTCTAGGAATTCCTAGAACGCCAAAACTGGAAGGGCCTCAAAGGCTGTGAATTCCTTAATCTAATGGGCATTAATTATTACCGATAATTTACACATAAAGGTACTCACATTTCTTATAATTAAAATGCATTCATAGGACATGTTACTACACAATAGCAACAATCCTATAATCCTGGCAGTGCCACCAGTTCCCAGAAACTTTTAGCCAGTATCTTAAAACACTAAGCTGAAACTTTGGTGTATATCCCTTGGGAGTTTCTTAACACAATGCTTGCTCTTAAAACCAGTTTCCAACCTGTAAGTGACACAGAGAGTATCTAAATCAAGAATCCTTCCAAAGTTCTTTTCCATAATCTACCCAATTACTAAAACTTTCAGCCAAAGGAAATCTTATATAAAACTATTAAATGTATTAATTTAACCCAAAGACAATTTAATGAGCATTTTAAATCATTTACCAGATGGAAGGCACTGGGCTTCATGTTGAGGGTACTAAGATGAATACAAAGTAGTATTTTTCTCAAAAAACTTTATAGCCTAGAGAAGTAGAGACACAAAACTGTCAATAAAATTTCAACATATAGAGGTTTGCATAAGAGGTGATGGAGCATAAGAGAGGATTACTTCACACTGGATTTTAGAGAAGTCTTTCTGGAGAAAAGGATGCTGCATCTGAGTCTTGAAAGATGAACAAGGGCTAACTGGATGCAAAAAGGTTGAGCAGGCTGCTGCAGACAAGGGAACACCACAAATAAGGACAGGCAATGTGAGGCAGCACTGCAAGTGTGGAGAGTTATGACCAAATCCATGGTACCCTCGGATTGAGAGACGAAGCTAATAAGACAAGCGTAGACCAAGTCTGGAAGCATCTTGTGAGCTCTGTTAAGAACTTAAACTCCTGTTGGTAGATATTAGGAAACCACTGGGAGATTCTCAAGAGGGGAGCTATGTGGTCAAATGTGCAAACTGGAAAGAGGATTCTGATTTCTGGCTACACCATGAAAATACATCTGGGGCAGTGACACTCTACTGAAGCAGGATTAGAGGGCAGCTGTACTCAAAAGTCTACACCTGAGCATTGTTTATAGGGGTAAAGAGAAATGGTTCCATCTGGGCTAAAATGAGGCAGTAAAATGAGGACTTGAGAATTGCATATGGGAGTTGAAAGGAGGAAGCAGTGTAGTCTGAGTGAGAGCTGAATTACAAGGGGAAAAACAGGTTGGGTTTGTAGGAATAGGACTTTCAACTTTAAGCATGTTAAATTACAGGTGGCTGTGTGAGATTTCTAAGTCACTTTCTCCAGGAGACCATTGGATATATGAGTTTGAAGTTCAAGGCTAAGCTTAAAATAGGAATACAGGGTGAAGAGTCCTGACATAAAAGACATGAAGCAGATAAGCTTGAACAAGTAAAGACTATAGAGCTGGGAAAGTATCAGTTATAACACATAGAATCAAGCCAAATGAAGATGCATGGGACGCTGATCAGGAGGTCATCCATCTGTACAGCCACACATTCTTCTGTATTCTACTCATGCTAAAGCCCTTACTCAGTGTTGCCAATGGTCAAAATATTCATAAAACCTTGTCGCTTATATTTTAGAGAAGCAAAGCCAAGAGCTAATGATGGATTAATGTTGAGCCAAATGTAAGTGGCTCGAATGAAAAGTGACTCTCAGTTATCTCAGAGAGATTCAACATGATGCTTTGATGTTACCTACCTATGTAGATAAATACATACATAAATTGCTGAATAAAGGGCATGTGAGTAATTGACTCTCATACAAATAATTTTTACCTATATGTGCTGAAATGCTCATTTCTCAGTCCATTGAGTTCGATTTAATGCACAGAGAGCATGTCTAGAATCAATAGGACTTTGAAGGTTTCACTTTTAATTTTACTCAGATGAAACATTCCGAGTGCTGCTTGATAATTCTAGCATCTACACAGCATCAGCAACAGGCCCCACAGGAAGCATGAGGCCGAGGTTAGAGCCCTTCTAAGTCAAGATGCTACGATACCCAAAGAACCAATTTCCACTGTATTGCTTGTCTTCGGATATTTTATTGGTATGCCCAGAATCTGAGAGCAGAAGTGTGTCCTGGGACTAATTTCTGCAGATGTGCAACTCTCAACATTCGATTTTCCTTCACTTTCACAAAATTCAAGGTTACTGCTTTAGCTTATTAGTCTTTAGCTAATTTTGTATCATGTACAAAAAACAAGAGGAATGCTGTTTTCCTCAAAATACAAAAGACAACAGGATGATGGGAGATGTGGGTTCCAGTTTCTGCTAAGTTAACAATTACATGCTAAAGAACGAACAGCTCAACTCACTTTTCCTCGTGACTAAAGAGGTGGCTGTCTGTATACAAAGGGGATGTCCCTCTGGTCCAGTGGCATTCCCTTAAATTGTTTCCTTATTCTTTTTTTTTTTTTTTTTGCGGTACGTGGGCCTCTCACTGTTGTGGCCTCTCCCGTTGCGGAGCACAGGCTCCGGACGCGCAGGCTCAGCGGCCATGGCTCACGGGCCCAGCCGCTCCACGGCATGTGGGATCTTCCCGGACCAGGGCACGAACCTGCGTCCCCTGCATCGGCAGGCAGACTCTCAACCACTGCGCTACCAGGGAAGCCCCTTAGGATTCTTAACTGGCTGGAACAGATGACAATACAGTTGATAAACGAGCTCTGTCTATGCCATTCGTACCCTTTCCCCCAGAGCCCCATTTCTTTACCTATATTTTCACCTTCCAGATCTGGACTTAAGGGTCTCATTCATAGGAAGAATCATTCCCAGCTCTTCCTAGTAAGCCAATATCTCTTGTCCTTCATAAGACACAAATGTGGCCTCCTAAGACTGTCCTTATTTCTCTTGGA